>NC_066596.1:832500-990000 GCF_905475345.1 Vespula vulgaris | reverse complement strand
TATTTGTTTGTTTTTTTTTCTCGAAAAGGATACGAAAGAATTAAATTACAATATTTTTATTATCTCTTATATGTAACGAGAGAAAGATCTTGAAGATTAATAACTATTTTTAAATCCATCTAAACGCGTGGATTTATATCTCGGAATTATTAGTATTACTTTCGCGGAAGTTTCTCTTCTCTTTTCTTTTTTTCTTTTTTTTTAATTCGATCGTAAGATTCGTTTGAATAATTATTGAATGAATTTCTGTTCTCTCTCTCTCTCTCTCTCTCGTTTCTTTTCTCTCTTTTTCTCTTTATCTTTGGAATCGACTACGAATTTTCGAAAATCGAATTCTCGTCCATTTCTCGACGAAAAGGAATACGGCCTGTTAAATAATTCCTTTCGTACTTAAATATCCGTGAATTTATAAGAGATAAAGAGAGAAAGAGAAGGAAAAGAGAGAAAAAGAGAAAGAGAGAGAGAGAGAGAGAGAGAGAGAGAAAGAAAATTCTTTTGGAATTTCGAACGAACGAACTACGCTAAACTCACGCCATAGTTGGTTGGTTGGTTAACTTTTCGGCTTCATCATTTATTCGAATAAAGTATGTTCAAAAGGAAGTCGATTCTTTTTTTTTTTTGAATTTTATATTAAATATTTATAACAACGAATGTTGTTCTTAATATTCGCGCTATTTAATAATCTTCTCCAACGAAATTCTGTATTTATTTTTGTTCTTCCGGACGAAGATATCGATTAAAATTTTAATATCAAATAAAGTTGGAAAATTTTTAAAATTATTTTTTTATTAAAAATCATTTACATTATAATTAGATTTTTAATAAACGGATTAATAATCGTAGACGTAATCATTATTAATTTTGTTGTTAGTTATAAGAGAAAGGTATTATCAGATTAAAAGTTTTCATTAAATCATAAAAGTTGCAAGATGTTGAACGATATTTTATCTTTATAAATGTATAGATCAAATTTAGTAAGAAACACATTATTTATATTTATAATTGTTATTATCTATAATTGTTTAATTAACAGAAAAGATAGAGGATTTAAAAAGTTATCGTTAAATTAATTATTAACGCAAAGATTAACATCTCAAGTTTTATAAATTAAATTTTCAACGAACAAATCTCTTTCACATCCATTTCATGATTTATATTTCAATAATAACAAAAGGAATATCAATATAAAATTATTAAATCGTAACACAATATTACAATTTTTCTATTAAAAAAAAAAAAAAAAAAAGAAAAATGTAGATTTTCAATCAACAAAATTTTCATATGTAACAATTATTATCTCTTTTGTAATAGTAACAAAACAAAAAATAAAAAGAAAGAAATATCAATAAAAAACGACATAAATATCGAGACCACAACAAACCAATATCTTTTCTATGAATTTTTACGTTACGATTAAAATTTTTCAATCGAACTTTTTCTAACGATCATTCGTATCTTACTATAATTATTATTTTTGTATGATAACAAAAAAAAAAAAAGGAACAGATCAAACAAAAGAGATTATCGTTTGAACGTAATTATTAAATTAGCAGAATAAAATGTTACAGTTAAATTCGTAAAATTGGTACTCACCATTAAGACTCATCGAGTCGTATTGTTCAGTTTGTAATGGTTCCCTATAGATAATGGGATCCATTCCAGCAAAATCGGCGACAGTTCCGGTGTAAAGTTCACCCTCGACATAAACGAAGGTACTGTTGTGTTGAGGATCATAGGGACACCTAGCTTGTCCTCCCTTTTCCTTTATCATCGTGTAATTACCTGCGTGTACGAGGTAATCGCGGCACATCGGTTTGAAGGCGTTCGTTGCGCACACCAAAAGGGTGTTCGAGCTCGTCTTCACGAGTATACGTATATAATTCTGGCAATTTTCTTCTGGCGTCCCTTTGACGACGCACATCTTTACGTCCTTTTCCGTAGAGTACCACGTGAGCCTTTGTTGCTCCGTCAAATCGGTCAAGCTCAGGTTGTGTACTAAATTTCTGAAAAAGAATAAAAACAAAAAACGAAAATAATTTCGTATTCTTTATAATTTCTTTTTATTTTTTGTGTTTTTCCTTCCTTTCTTTTTTTTTTTCTTTTTTTTTTTTTTTGCTTTTTCTCTCTCGTTTTCTTCTTTCAGAGATTTTATGCAGCAGTCTTTAACGAGAATTTCAATTTTTTTTTCGATAAGAAAAAATATCCCAAGTCAAAAAGTCATTATCGAAATTGTAACGTATTAATTATCAAATGTATTTCGATGATATATTAAATCAAAACGGGGAATAAGAAAAATGTTAGACGTTAAATAAAAGGAAAATTTGTGTAAAGTGTAGAAGCATGTAAAAATTATGTGAAATCATGTCTAATCGTGAAATAAAATAATATTAATCAGCATTAAGAATGGAAATACGAAGGGGGAAAAAACAGAAGGAAAAGAATGGAATACAAGCTGTTTAATTTTTACGGCTTTTACGAAAAGAAAAAAAAAGGAAAGAGAAAGTAATAGAAAGAATTTTCAATTAAAACGTTGCTATTCGATTGTAATAATTTATAAGGAAAAAACTATTAAAATATATTGACTATTAATAATTTACGGAACAATATTAAAAACGTAAGATATAGAATGTAAAATAAAATAAAATTCTTGTATGATATAAAAAAAGAAAAAAGGAAAAAGAATTACAAACGTTGAAAAAGAAAAGGATGAGCTTGTACAATAACGAAATAATATTATGCAAACGACGGTAAGAAATAAAATACACACACACATACGGACGCATATATACACCCACACAAACGAAAAAAAAAACGAAGCAATATAAAGTTATATCGTAAAATAAAAAAATTGGAGAGCATGTCAAACAATGATTTTATTGGACGCTACTTTCTCATTCTCTCACTCTCTTTCTCTCATCAGTTTCTAAGCGTAAAAATTATGCAATTTTTTTGAACGAATCAGAACATCTTCTTCTTCTTCTTCTTCTTCTTCTTCTTCCTTTACTTTCTCCACCACCACCTCCTCCTCCTTCTCCTCTTCCACTACTCCTCTTTAGATACAACGAAATGCGAGAGAAGAGACACGAAGAAGTCGCGGCCATTTGCATTGCAAAATCGAAATTAACAGGAAGATTCGATTTCGTAGAAACTGCGTATCTCTTCATTTACATTCGACTCTGGTTTTTACCTTTTTTTTTGTTTCTTTTTCTGTTTTCTCCTTTTTTTTGTTCCTTTTTTTTTTTTCTTTTTTACCGACCATCCAAATTAAGAATGCAAATATGGACGGTATACATAGGCGATTCGGACGTGTATCGTGTTAACGGTTCCGATTTTCCTATCGTTGAAAAGAGAATGACGAATAGAAAAAAATGAGAAAAGATAATCATTGCTAGTGTTCAATACGAATTTCGAATTAATCGACGTCCAAAAGCAATTCGAATTTCGCGCCATTTCTTAATAATTTAAAAAGGAGAGAGAGAGAAAGAAGAAACACCCGTGTCGCGAAAAAGGTGGCCATTAATTTCTTTTTTATTTTATTTTCTTCTTTCTTTTTAGAAAGTACTTATTGTTCGTTCTTGAGAAAAATTATAAAATAGAAGTAAAAAAGACAAAGACGTAAAGAAAATGCTCGCGCGAAAACGAAATAATATTACACGAACGAGATAATCGATTGAGATTAGCGTTCGATCTTTCTTTTTTTTTTTGGTTTTTTATTTTTTATTTTTTCAAATATTTTACTATTCGATCTTTGTTTCAAATTATTGTTGTCCGATCGACGATATTTCACTGTCGTAAGAAAAACAAATACGAAGGACATTAATCCCGTAATTTCATTTTCAATTTTCATTCCCCACATGTTTTTTTTTTCTCTTTTTTTTTCGCATCTCTCTTGTAATTCTAATTCAAGCGTATAAAAAAAAAAAGGAAGGAAAGAAAGAATCGACGGGGGATTTACGAGAGAGACCGGCTTTTCAAGCGAATTAATTGTTTTCATAACGAATTTGTTTCGTTGCTCTTTGTTTTTCTTTTTTCTTTTTTTCAATTTTTTTGCTTCTTCCTTTTTTTTTTTTTTTTTAATAATCTTTCGATCGATCCTTTATCCTCGTAAACGAATTATATTATGTATATAATGAACGCGGACTCTGTAATTGAATTTTTCAATTTCCACCTTATTTTTTTCCATTTTTCACAGCTTTCTTATGATCCTAATTCGAGCGTCAAATAACGACGAGACATCTTTGTAAGACCTTTCGTTTCTTGAAAGCGCTCCTTTGAGAGTATGAAATTTCTGAAGTTTTTACAGACGCTCGAGTTACGCGTAACTACTTAAAGCTTTTCAAAGAAGAAGAAGAAGAAGAAGAAGAAGAAGAAGAAGAAGAAGAAGAAGAAAAGCAAAAACCAAAAGCAAAGAAAGAGAAAGAGAAAGAGAAAGAAAAAGAGAAAGAGAAAGAAAAAGAGAAAGAGAAAGAGAAAGAAAGAGAGAGAGAGAGAGAGAGAGAGAGAGAGAGAGAGAGAGAGAATAATGAGTTATTCACGTTTGGAAACTTCTTTTTGAAGACTTTTTTCTCTTTCACCTTTTCCTTTTTTTTTTTTTATTTTCTTCGTTTGTTAATCTCATCGACGATGTCGCTTCGAAAATATCAGAAAGAGATTCGATGAAGTGAAAAAAAGAAAAATGAAAAATTCTTTTCCTTTGAGATTCTCTCTCTCTCTCTTTCTTTCTGTTTCTCTTTTATTTATTTATTTATTTTTTTTATCAATCCACTTAACACTCTTGTAATCAAACGAGATATTAAGATCTAAATAAAAACGAAGAATTGGACTATGATTCAGGCAAAAGAAGAAGAAAAAAAGACAAAGAAAACAAATCTTAATCAAATTTATTCAACCGTTAGAAAATTTTAGAATAAGTTTTAATATCGATTTGAAAATGACATCATTCTTATCTGCGTAGTAACAACTCGTATTCGTTGCCGTTAAATCATTAAGTATGTAGTTATCACAAATAGAATTTATTCGTTCACGAATACGTTCGTTCCCAAGAGACAAATTCTTCTCGCGAAAGACAAAGTTGAAAGTAAGTACTTACCAATGAGTACATTCGAGTGGATCGTTCAATATTACTAGTCGCTCCGTTCAGTTTTCTCCGATTCGAAATGTTTAATTTTCAATTTTCAATTATACTTTGTATCGATGTTACGCGAAGAACGTAAAGAAAAAGCAATTTACAAAGACGTTTCGTTACGAATAATTACGGTAAAAGCAATTAACCATTGTTAAGGATCTTCCATATTACTTTGAATAGAGATCTAGTTCAATATTTTTTTTCTTCTCTTTTTTATTATCCTTCTTTTTTTTTGTCTTAATTATATCCCGATCTTTCGTTTGATCAATAATCAACGTCGCAGAGGTGACGTGTGGATTGATAAAAAAAGAAAAAAATAATAATAAAAGAAAATAAAGTAAAAAAATTAAAAAGAGAGAAAAAATGATAAAGGGAGTACAAGAAACAAATAGACAGAGAGAAAGAGAGAATTTCAAGGGAGAATCATATTTCATTTTTTTTTCTTTTTTCATCATCGAATTTTTTCTGATATTTGAAATCAGACGATAACGAATGGTATATGAGTCAATACGATTTTCTATGGGACTACCTCAACCGTAATGTATTATATATATATATATATATATATATATATATATATATATATAGATTATATAAATAGGATCGATATCTATCCTTACAGGTCTATGTATTTAATTATTTATTAATAATAGTTTATTAACGATTTCAATTAGGATATGGAGATGAAATTGGAGCTTAAACTAAATCGAATCATTTCTTTCATTTTTTTTTTTTAATTGCAAATTTGTTCTTAATTAAGTAATGCAATTGGCTTTACTGATAAAAAATAGACTACGCTTTTATGGGGAAGTAAAGAAACAAAAATACGTTTGACCGTATGGAGTCTGTAAGAAAATGAAAAAATATTTTTGTGTTGACTAAATGAAAATCTAAAGGACGATGAGTGATTTATACTCGACAAAAAAGAAAAAAGAAAAAGAGAAAAGTTAATTGGTTTTACGATATTTATCTTGTCCTTATTAAACATATTGATATATAATGTATAAAAACTTGATATCTAGATATTAAAAAGAAATTGTATCAAACATTACATTGAACACATTATATTAAACATATAACATAAGAATTAAATTATATTAAAATAAAAATTATATTAAAAGAAATTTTATATTATAATAATTATATTAAAATAAAAATTATATTAAAAAAAAGAATCTCTTTTCATTCCCCTTTTTTTAATTGTTATATGGATCCTTTATTTTGAAACTGGTGTGTCCATTTTTTTTTTTTAAATAAGATCACATAATTTGTGATTAATTTATATAAGATCTCTGTAGACAAGTCTTATACGACCAAAGAAATATTTTTTTTTCGTGTTATTTTACAAATCGCTTTTTTTTACTTGGACCATGACGATCTGAACGCATGGGAAATTTTGAAAAACAATTTCTTCTTTCTTTTTGTTTCTTTTTCTTCAAAAGAATTTAGGATTATTTTATATTTCTGGTGTATCTACTTTTACACACACACACATATATATATATGAATATATATATATATATATATATATATATATATATATATATATTTCTTTTTTCTTTAGATATCGATTAAACTTACAATATATAGAAATTAAAAAAAAAAGTCTGGGTCATTATATCCAGAATTATTATATTTTAAAATATAATAATATTATTCAACGAATGTCTATCAAATCTAAAATATATTACAAAACTTTTTATTTTCATCGAATAAAATATATCTGTGATGAAACCAAAAAAACAAAAATTGTTCAATAAAATATATAATCCATATATATAGATATATAGTATATACATATATATATATATATATATATATATATATATATCGTATATAGTATATAATATAGGCAACCTTCCTATATTTTTATGTTACAACGTTCATCGATTAATTAACATTACATGCTTACATACGTCTAACTTAATATCACATTATTACTATAAATCGAATATTTCGTACCTAATGAATTAATATTTGTTAATAATATATATTATTAATTATGTTAATAACAATAATGATGTCAATACGAACAATTTATGGAAAAAAAAGTTTATCCAAATATCCCATATAAATCCTCTTTCGATTATTCATTTTATCCATTGTTAAAGATCTTTCATTGTTTAGATCTTTCGCATAGCATGACTCACCTCTAACAAAACTAATCGTAAAATTTTAAACTTATTATTAAACTATCGAACAAAAGAAAAAGAAAAAAAATGAACGATTCACATTCTTGTGCACGAATTCTTGTATCTTCGAATCAATATCGACTACGTCAAATTACGAACCTACGTCATACGTTCTGCGATGCAGAAAATGATAACGCGTTTGTTACAATAGAATATTTGAATATTTTCGATGGAAATACTTTAACTAATTGAGTAATTTAGACGCTAGTTAAATTTAACCATTAGTTAGCCATTTCTTGTTCACTTTTATTCGATCAACCAATTAGTTATGATTATCACTAATATCATAATTTTCGATAAATAAAACAATTCCTCGTCTTAACAATAAAATACGATCTCACTATAATTAAATTGTTAATATTAAAAATATTAACACTTATACTATGAATATTACTTTAATTGTTAGAATAAAAAAGAAAAATTTATAAGTAAAGAAATATAATTTAATCACTAAATAATAATTAAATAATAATCTCCGTTCTTCGTTTCGATGAGCAGTTCGACTATGACTACGATTACGAAGGTGAAAATGTTCTTAATATATTATTATTTCGTTCGAGTCGTAATACCTAGTGTTTATGTTTTCTTTTTTCTTTTCTTTTCTAGTAAATCTTTCGATATCATCGGACAAAAACAATAGTTTCTCGGTATACGTGATTATGTCATAGGTATATACACAAAGATTGACTCATACTATGTTTAGTTTAAAATATATTCCATCGTAGTATTCTCTCAGACGTACTATCATTCGATTAAAGAGCGCGTACATGTACGTACGTATCTAAAGTGCTTTAATTTATATTCGAAAATAATTTGTAGAAAAATTTGCCGTAAGAATTTCTATTTTAATATATTTTTAATCGTTTTCTTTCTCACTTTTATTATTATTTTATTTTATTTTTTTTTTGTTTAATTATTTGTTTCGTAGATATAAATCGATAAATCATGTTCGAACAAGATGATTATAGTATATAATAAAACGGATAAAGAGAAAGAGAGAGAAAGAGAGAGAGAAAGAAAGAGAGGAGAGTTTTCGAGTTCGATGTTGACGTATCGTCTCGTTCTCAACGATCGTAACACGTTCGAAATTTAATTACTATCGTAATTACGAACTATCACTCATTCGATGAACGTCGCTATATTGATCGATTATTCGTCGAACAATTTTCTTTTAGAACGTACATAGGAAAGATGAGTTTTTCGAATTAAAAATAGATTTTTAATGATGGGAGAGTTTAATTAATAAACTAATACAAATCCAAATAATATATGTATGTATCGTTTTGAGAATGATAATTAATCGTAAAGTAATCGAAATAATTTATCGGCTGATGAAGATCGAAGGTAAAGAATAAAAGATATTTGCGTGAACGTATATAACGTTTTTAACGAGATCTTGATTAATAATTAATTAATTAATTAATTAAACTTTACGAAGAAAAATAATTTATATAATGAAATATAATAATAGAAATGATTAGTTATCGATCGCTTCTAATTAATATGATACCCCATCGACAAAAATTCATACAGAATTATTAAGTCTAAACAAAAAATTTCTTTAAAAAGATTATTTAAAAAAGAAAAAAGAGAGAGAAAAAAAGGAGCAGAATTTTTGGTAGATCTAAATATTATACAATCGAACACACAAACACACACACACATACATACTAAGACATATATACTATACGTATATAACACAAGCTTTTTGCATATTATAATAATTTTTAAATAAAAATAATAAAACGAAACGCGTACTTACAAATTAATCTACGTATACCATATTCGTATAAAATCATTAATTTTCAGATTATTTTTAAATAAACAAAAAGAAAAACAAGAAAATCAACGAAACGAACGAAACTTTCGATAAGATCCAATATTGTAATAACAAACACGCATAAATTATACACGTACTAATCCACGTAATATAAACCTTCGAAAATTAACAGACAGTAATAGAAACCAAAGTAAAGAAGACGATCCGAACGTTGGTCCGTTTAATTAATAGCATTCCAACAAAATGAATTCTATATTTACCTTCCACCAACCAGAAGATAGTTGGCATCCCTGAGCACCAGCCGAAAGTAATCTGTGTGCGTTTCGTTCCCCGTAAACCTGAACACATCTTCGGCACCTGGAAAAGAAAAACAGAATAGGGTAAGATTGGTTAGTTTTCATTTTAACGATTGAAAAAAAAAAAAAAAAACAATAAAACAAGAAAAAAGTGGGATTATCTTATTCATCTAATTAGTTAGACTACTAGTCGACTTGATTGCTCGATGCTTGGCCAATGCGATTTCATTTTTTCGTTTCCTTCTCTCTCTCTCTCTCTCTCTCTCTTTATCTATCTATCTATCTCACTCATCCATTCTTTCATAATTCTCAACGGAAGCCAAGTTAATAAGCGTAATAAGTTTCCTTTTGACCGTCGCAAGAGCGTCGAGGAGAACAATGCCCGTGGCCGATCATTAGCGAATTTCGCGTGTCGATGAGTACTTTATCTTACGATCGAGGGTAAATAAGAAGTCTTTTGTTTCGTAGGGGCTCTCTTCTTCCTTCTCTTTCTACCCTTCCTTCTTTTCCATCTTCTATCCCTCTCCTTTTTCTCATCCCTCTCCCAAGGGAAGACTGCCGACGTTACGTTCTCTTCTTCTAATTAGATGAAGAAAGAGAAAGAGAAAAAGAGAGAATGAGAGAATGAGAGAGAGAAAGAAAGAGATTTCTATGAAGCGAAGGGTATGTATCTCTTTCGTTGTTGAAAAAAGAAATATTAAAATGGTATAAGGTGAAACTTTTCTTCGTCCTCCTTTTCCTCCTCTTCTTCTTCTTCTTTTTGTTTTCTTCTATTATTATTTCTTTGGATTATTATTTCTCGTTTGGTTTTCTTTTAGTCTTTTCTCTTTTTTTCTACTTTTATTTATTTATTTATTTATTTATGTACTTTTTCTTTTTTTTTTTAAATTCTTTTTTAATGACCGAAAGTGGTTTTTATGTCGGCAATATCTTTGAATTTATTATTATAAGATGGCGGAGATAGAAAGAAAATGAGTGCGAGAGAGAGAGAGAGAGAAAGAGAGTAATGAATGGCGATCGAAAGAAATTCGATAATGAACGATAAGTTTGAATAAGTTGAAAATATAATAGATTACGAAAGATGGCACTTTTTTTTTTCTTTATATTTTTTTTCATCTTTTCTCTCTCTCTCTCTTTTTTTTTTTTACTATCGAAGAACATTTTTATACAAAAGCGATCGCGCGGTTTTCTCTTTAATTCAGAACTTTAACGGAAATAAAAAAAAAAGGAAAAGAAAAAAAGAAAATGAAAAAAAAGGACAGAGAGATAGATGCTCGATAATGAACGTGGAACGTAGTTGAAAGATTTGAAAATAAAAAGAGAAAAAATGCTTTTTTGCTTTTACTTCTCTCTCTCTCTCTCTCTCTCTCTCTCTCTCTCTGTTTTGTTTCAGTTTTTTTTCTATCTTCTTTATTAACGATCGGAAGAAAATTTTTAACTTCTTTTTTTTTAATTTGGTACATATTTCAAGAGAGATAGATAGTTACATAGATAATTAGATAGATATACAGTAGTAAACGAGGAGCATTGAGAAACTATGAAAATATAATGAAAAAAAATTGATATCTTGTTTCAGCTTTATATATTTCTTTCTTTTCTTCTTTTTATCTTTATGTTCTTATTTTTATTTTTTCTCACGATCGAGATATATTTCGAAATAGAAAGAAGAAAGGAAGAAAGAGCGCAACTTCATCCCACAGTCGAGAACTTTAAAAAAGATTTGAACGATTCGTTAATGAACTATGGAACTTTTTCCTATTTTCTTAAGAGTCTAAAAAGAGCATGTTTAATCTAAAATAAAAATAAAAAAAAAAGAATCTTCAAATTAGAATTTCGATAGAAATAAAGATGATATTCCGTAGTAAGCGACGAGTTTGAAAAACTTTTGCAGATATAAAGAAAAGAAAAAATTTGACACAGTTTTATCTTTATTCTTTCATGATAATCTTTTTTTTTTAATAATGGAAAATTGTTATAATCGAAAAGATCGATAGCGAATAAAAGGAAAGAAATCAAAAACAAAACAAAGGATAACGAAAGAGAGAATGAGATCCACTCGACAAAAAGTACGACCTAGTTTCGTCTTTATTTTTTTTGCTTTTTTATATTTCTTTTTGTTCCTGAGGATCGAAGAAAGTTATTATAATAGAAAAGATCGATAAGAAAAACAAAAAAAACCTGAAAAAGAAATTAAGAACAAAAAGGAAAAAAAAAGTTAACGAAAGAGAGGATAAAATCCACTTGTTAAAAAATATGACCTAATTTTCTTTTTATTTTCTTACTTATTTATGTCCTTTTTCGTAATGATCAAAGAGAATTGTTATAATGGAGAAAATAAAAAAAAAAGAATTATACAAATAAATAACAAAAAGAAAAACGAAAAAAAAGATAAGTAGGATAATATAAGGATAATACGATAGGAAAAATACAAAAAAAGGATAATGGAAAAGAGGATGAGATTAACTCGCCAAAAAAAATCTGTTCCGGTTTTATCTTTATATTTTTACGTTTTAATTATCTTTTTTAACGATCAAAGAAAATTGTTACAATAAAATATAACAATAGTATAAACAAAGAAAAAGCATAAAACAACGAAAAGAAAGGATAATGAAAGAGAAAATGAGATTAACTTGTCAAAAAAATCTGCTTCGCTTTCATCTTTACATTTTTACTTTTTAATAATTTTTTTAACGATCAAAGAAAATTGTTACAACAAAATATAACAATAGTATAAACAAAGAAAAAGTCAAAAAGAAAAAAAAAACGAAAGAGAGTATGAGATTAACTCGTCAAAAATATCCTGTCCCGGTTTAATCTTTACATTTTTACTTTTTAATTGTTTATTCTACGGATGAAAGAAAATTGTTACAATAAAATATAACAATAGTATAAACAAAGAAAAAGTCAAAAAAAGAAAAAAAAAGAAAAGAAAAAAAACGAAAGAGAGGACGAGATTAACTCGTCAAAAAAGAATCTGTCTCGGTTTAATCTTTACATTTTAACTTTTTAATTGTTTATTTTACGGATGAAAGAAAATTGTTACAATAAAATATAACGATAGTATAAACAAAGAGAAAGTCAAAACAAAAAAACGAGATCAAAAATGAAAACAAAAACGAAAACGAAAACGTAAACGAAAACGAAAACGAAAAAAAAAAAAAAATAACTAAAGAGAGGGTGAGATTCACTCGTCAGAAAGTCGTCCGATTAATTAGTTTCGAGTCGAGTCGAGTCTCGATGGAACGTGATTTAATTAATAAAACCGCGAAAGGGTGCAGCATACGAGGGTGAGATCCGATGTATTCGATGATCGACGATGATTACAACGCGTTTTCCCACGAATTTTCACGGCGATGATTCGATAAACGATCGGAGTCACAACTCCGACGTAATGCAATACGTATAGAACACGTACGCGTTATATCCAAGTTACACATGAACATATAGGGCACATATACAATGAAACGTACAACGAACAGCTTCGTTTTCGATCCGTGCAATTTGATAGGCGAATAGGCGAGTGGTAACGACCACCAATGGCGATGAAGGGGAGAATACGACGAACGGGCCATTATCGGAGGATCATACGTCTTGCTGTAGAAACGAATTAACGTCGATGTTATTTCCCGTACTATTACAACGGAGAAAGAGAGAAAATAATCTACGAATGTGTGTATGTTTGTTCGTTGGTTTGTTTGTTCGTTCGTTCGTTTGTTTGTGTATGTGTGCGTACGAAAGAAAAATAGAGGAAATAAAATGGAACTAATTGTGAAGTAATTTCTTTTTAAATCATTTATTAAAACTTGCTTTGTTAATGCAATTATATGAAAAGTATTGTCAAGTTTTGTAAAGTAAATAATTTTGTAGATTAACGAATGTTATGGACTTTCTTGAGAGAATTAGAGAGAGAGAAAGAGAGAGAGAGAGAGAGAGAGAGAGAGAGAGAGAGAGAGAGAGAGAGAGAGAGAGAGATAAAAATAACAAATAACTTGAAATATATATGTATATATTTGTATATTAAATAGAAGAAAATCAGACGAATGAAACAAAATTAATTACGAGAGATAATTTCTCTTTATGTTTATTATATTTATGATATTAACAATTATTTTACGACTATTTACTCGTTTAATAGAATTTTTAATGTAAAAAAAAAGGAAAAAACAAAAAATTTTCCGGATGTAACAAAAATATTTTTCTACGTTTAACAATATTTGAATATTTTTAGAAGAGAATGAAAGAAAAAAGTAGTGTTAATAATAGAGAAAAACAAAGTTAAACTAATTACGAGGGATAACTTCTCTTCAAATATATTTAAGTTTTACATAATATTGTAATTTAATAATACGATTGTACGTATAACTTGTTCGTTTAATACAAATGATGTATATATATATATATAAAAGAATAAAGATGATAAAAAAGAAAAGAAAAATACTATTAGACGTGAGCAAATATTTTTAAGAAGTTGAACCAATGGTTGAAAATTCTTAGAGAATAAAAGAGATAAGCTAAACTAATTACGAGAGATAATATCTTTTTAAATTTATTAATTCAATTTACGTTTTATATTTAAATTTTATATTATATCATAAATTATATTATATCTTAAATTAACTTTATAATTATATATATATATATATATATATATATATAAAATTTATTTATTAATACAATAGTATATAAAATTAATTATTCAATAGATAATATAAGTATTTTTTAAAATTAACAATAATTTTTAAAATTATTGTCAATTCATTCTCGTCAAGTAGACGAGTGAATCTCTTAAAGAAATTAGAAAAAAATAAAGAAAGAATGAGAATAAGAGAGAGAGAGACAGAGAGAGAGACAGAGAGAGAGAGAGAGAGAGAGAGAGACGAAACGAAACGACCTCTTTCTCTGATTGCTTCTGAAATTAAACTGAGAGTTTGTATTCTATATCTCTATCTCTATCTTTCTCTCTCTCTCTCATCAAGTTACTGGCTTCGTTCCGTTATCGTTTTCCAAAATTAATCGTCCGATTCCAATCTTTCTGCGGCCATTCTCTCGATCACGAAAAGACGTCATGTAACTTCGATTCGTCAAATAACTGCCTTTGGTAAAATACAATTTTACGACTATAGCCGATGAAATGAAAATTGTTCAATGAAGGAAAGTGATTGAAAAGTTCTTTAAATTAATAAATCAATTAATATATATATATATATATATATATATATATATATATATACATATATATTTAACTGGGTCATATCGTTACATTGGAAATATATCAAAATATACACAAACGTTAATATAACATTAATAGTATAATATTCTCATGATAAAATAATTAATCGTTTGTTAATATATTTTTTGTTTTTCTGTTTTTTCTTTTTTATTTATTTATTTATTTATTTTTTCTTTTTTTTTTTTACAAAATCACATCACAAAAAAAAGATGTTCGTAGAACGTTTCAGACGAGATACGCGGAGACGTGAAAATTGATACAAAATGTAAACCGCATTGAAAGTGAATGAGTAAGGAGAGAGAGAAAATGAGAGAGAAATAGAGAGAAAAGGAATAAGTATCGACTTACACGTGGTCGAAAGGTGTAAAAATCTGACCACTGCGGGATTGGATGAAAGATGAGAAATTTAAATGAAAACGAAATGGAAACGTTCTTCGTTAAACTTTTTTATTTAGATTATTAGTCCATTCGAATTGCGATATTTTTTCATGTTTAATCATTGCATAAACTTATTGATTTTGTAGTATATACAATAAATAAGTGTAATTACGAAACATGGTACTTCAGTCAGAATAAAAAGTAATAGCTTGATAAAAGTATCAAATCTAATAAAATTATTAAAAATTTTAGGTGAACATATATAAATAAAAAAATTAAACAGAAATTCCTTGCCGAGCCCAAATATAAGGGTAAAAATAAGAATGGATAGAATAATAATTACTAGTGATATCATTATTTCAAAATTTGATATTACTTTGAAAATGATATTTTCTAGTAGCGTTTGAAGTCAGCGTTTGGATTTCAACTCTCAATCGTGTTGCTTTCAGTCGCTTTCAATCGATGAATTTCGCCAGGATTCAATAAGATTCTGTATCTTCTGGTTCAATTTTTATATATAATTTGTCCACGACCACTTTGATGTCCTTGAAGGAAAATTTACACCAGTGTATCTGTGTTCTTCGCTTTAATGAAGATATTTTAATGAAGATGGAGAGTCAGAATCCTGTATGACTATAGATTTATCTTTTATCTTCTGTATTTTATCTTCTGATAGCAAGATATTTTATCTTCTGTATAAAAATAAAATATTATTAACAAACGCGTATACAATGATTAGATGTTGAATGATGCTGATGTTAAATTAAACTATTTACCTCTTAAAATAATTGTAGAGTTGCCTTAACCGTTCTAGTCTTGAGTTTGACTGACGTTTACGAAATTTAGCAACTGAGCAACTGTTCTCTCGACGAATACTTCGAGTTGAATGTTTCAACAAAATTTGATGGTTCTTCTAAGTAAAAATCTAAGTTTCCCCCACCTATTGATATTTTCGTGGAGAGGGTAGGTATTTTATGAGAGTGGGGGAAACAAGAAATATTTCATTGGTTGATCCTAAAATTTACCTTCTGACCATTGGTATTACAAAGAGAAATGGATTTTGTTATTGTGAATTTTAAAAGTGACCGCGGTTGATCCTTATACTATGATTTATGGCAGGATTAAATAAAGTACAAAAAGAAAAATTTGCCAAGTATACGGCATATGTTCCAAGTTTTCAAATATTCAGTAATTAATACTTGATATACAATTATATATTAATAATAATATATAACGATTAAGTATTAATAATGAAACAATTAAAACAACTATAACAATTAGTTGTATTAATTATTAATGGAGTCGATTCACAGTGTTAATCGTTTATTTTAAAGTTCTGTGTTCATTTGTTACATTGTATTAGAAGGTATTAAAACGTATAAGGTTGCACATTTCTTTAATTTTTTCGGACCGTTTTATAGTTTTGCATTAACATTGTACATAGCTGTATCCGTTATTGGATGTTATACGTTATGGTACCTACAGTTGCTATTTCTTTCTTGTCACTTTTATGACGCTTAAAAGCAATTAAATAAATGGTCCGTTTATGACCACCGACTTGGGTCACTTTTTTTCCTTTTCGTCTTTTCTTCATTGTATCGTTAAACTTATGACATTCGGATAACCAAAATCCGAAATAATGGGAATGTGTCTTTTCCCGTTTTTGAATGGTTATTTATTACAAGGAATGACTTACTAAAAATAATTGTTGCTAAACTTCTTTCAAGAAATTTCTTACAAAAGATAACCATTCTACCATTGTTATTAAGAAGATAGCCATTGCTAACAAGAATTTAATGACAACGGCAGAAATGTACATTTTCTAATAATGTCTAAAAGTTAATAATAAAAAGTAAAATATGAAAGATAAAATATAAAAATAAGTAAATAAAAAAAATAAAAATAAGTGAATTTGTAATCCAAAGTTTATAGATATAATAATAATAATAAAAAAAAAAGTTATACTTGTAAACAAAAATAATAATTTATTTTATATTATACTTGTAAACAAAAATAATAATTAAATTTGTTTAAACAAAATCTAATAATCACGAAGTAAAGAAAAAATAAATGTTGAATTTACGTATATAAAAAAGTAATAAATGAATTTATTAAAAATAAAATCTGTTGCCATAATAAAGTACAAAGAAAAAAGAAGAATATAAATATCGAATCTATAAAGTATAATAAAGTAAACAGTACATTTGCAATCTATCGGTACAAACAAAAAATAATTAAATTCGTTAAATAAAATCTATTGGGATCTGTATAATAAACTAAAAACAAAGAAAAAAAAACAAAGACATAATAAACTTTGCATCCAGAAATTGTATGCAAAACAAAAAAAAAAGAAAAAACAAAAATACTTCTTCCCCTTTCGAAGAAATCTCGCAAATAAAAAATTCGTCCTGATCTTATTAATAAAACAAAATAAAAATAATAAAAATGTAAGGAATCTTCTAACATCGTTTATAGCATTATAACTAGAAATTAATTTAGAGATAATCGATAAAGATCGTTCGATCGTGACCCGAATGAAAAGGAAAAAGAAATGAAAAAAAAACGAGTACGGAGAAACTTGAGAAAAGGAAATCAGAAGTGGATTTATCTAGTGCTATACCACAAATCACGTAGCTAAGTTTCTTCTTGGTCCTGTACGAACTATAATCGAGGAACGTGGATTTGAAAATATTGAACGCGTTCGAAGTTACGCGAGGCGTGCCTCGTCAAACTTCGTAGATCGAACTTTGTCGACAGAGAGAGAGAGAGAGAGAGAGAGAGAGAGAGAAATAGAGATAGAGAGAGAGATGAAACAAAATTTAAAGGATGTTAGAGTTACGAATAGCTAAGATCAAAACTACGTGATGTCCTCTTAAATTTGCATTCGATTCCAACATATGTATATATATATATATATATATATATGAAAATAATGATTTGAATAATGTTCATGAGAAGTATACTATAATGATCGAATCAAAATCATTAAAGTGAAATCGTTATCGTCAAGATTATTGATACAATTGTTGATTCTTAAATTCTTTTTTCTTCGATAATTTGTTTATGAAAAGAAAAAGAAGAGTAATAAAAATAACAAAGAAAGAAAAGAAAGAATAAAAAAGGAAATATCGTACAATTTAAATAATCGTAAATTAAAATAAACGAAACTCGAGGATACTCATTTTGAAAAATGTATCCTATCTCGATATTTGCAAAGTATCAAGTTCGTTCGGTTGAAAGTAATATTTTGTCATGTTACTCAAAGATATTTCTAGATAGTAACTATACATATATGTGTGTATCTATGTATGTATATATATACATATGTATGTATGTAGAAGTTCGTAGTATAACGAGCTCCTAAAACTTTCGACGTCGGGCTTAATATCTCGAAGAAATTTCATACCTGATGAAAATCTTCGAGACAGCTTGATGATAAAACTCTTCTAACCGTTCTATCTCTCTCTTTCTCTCTTCCTCTCTCTTTCTCTCTTTCTATCTTTCTCTCTCTCTCTCTTTCTTATGCTGCCGAAAGGCCAAGTTGAAGGAGACGAAGTACCTATTATTCACCGAGCTGCTTTTGCTTACTGCTGTTACTACGTGAAACTAGGTAATTAACAGGTTATCAAGAAAGATCGAGAATAGTTAACGAATAGTAATTAAACGCACGATCGTCTTACCTATTAATTTAAAATTATATAGACAAGATATAAAGCGATCTAGATAAATAGAGTAAATATATATATATATATATATATATATATATATATATATATATAAGAAATGAGATAGAAAAAGAAATAAAGTATTCTCGAGCGGTGAATGTCGATCACGATGAACCCAATTCGTTATTTCGAGCACGCTCTTCGGGATACTGCGATAAATGAAATCAGCCAAGGGATTCTCACGAGTAGGAAGCGTTGGGTCGTTGAGCGAGAACGGGCAGTGGGAGTGGGGCCAGGGGGTGGAGTAGTGGGTGGGGAAGGAGAAGATAGTTGAACAGAAAAGTAGGAGAATCGTTCTAGACGGTTGTAACACGATCGTGCCTCAAATGTCGTGACTTTGATTAAATTCCGTCCTGAAAGTGCCAAGAAATCTACTGTGTACGTGTATGTGTATATATGTATATACATATATATAAGTGTGTGATAAAAAGAGAGAGAGAGAGAGAGAGAGAGTATGAGTTGATAAGAGTGAGAAATAGCGAAAGAGAGAAGAGAGAGGGTGAGAAACGTAAACGCAAAGCAAATGTTTTCACAGATGCAAACTCGAAGTCTATCGAGTCTCTGTGGATTCCTTCAAGAAACGAAGTCGTAGTCAGAGTGAAATTCCATGTCGTCGATTTAAAAGTGGAATTAAGGATACTCTTGGACGATGGCGTAGGAAGGTGATGGGTGATGGAATGGGTAAGGGGGTGAGTAGGTGGGTGAGGTGAAGTTAGAGGAAGAAATAACGTAATAGTACGAAATAGAAGAGAGGGAAAGCATTGAGGAATATTTCATAACGCACGGCCATTGAAAACGTTAGAGGGTGGTCTTTCTTCCTTACCTCCGACTATCACCCCTTTTACCCCCTTTCATCTCCATTCTAAACTCCTTCCTATGAACGCTCAAACTCGATGCGTTCTCTTTTCCTTTCGGATCACGCGGAATGTTTCTTGAAAGTTTGCCAAGTGCGTCGAACGCGAAGAAAGGGAATATAGAGAAAGAGAGGGAGAGAGAGAGAAAGAGAGAGAAAGAGAAAGAGAAAGAGAGAATAATGTTATTGCACTCCAGAGTTAGGTTCGTCTTTTTTTTCTCTCTCTCCTTTTCTTCCTTTCTTCTTTCTCTTTTTTTTTTATTTCTGTCTTTCTGTCTTTCTGTCTTTCCTTTGGTTTATACTTTTATTTATTTATTTTTCTTTTTATTATTATTATCATCCTTTTTTTTTCTTTTGAAATTATGGCAAGGAAAAGTTTTCAAAAGGGATCTTCGCACAAAACAAAGTTTTGTAGGTAGTAGAAAATTCACGGTTGTAATAATCTTATTTGTGTTTTATTTTGTATTATGTTCTTTTATGTGTGCTATGAAATATTGAAACTTGAAATTTTTGGTTTTTTTTTTCTTTTTTTTATTTTTGTTTTATAGATAATCTTAATTATACGAATAATATCTTTGTTTTACTTTGGTTGAATATTTCTATAGATATTTTTTAATTTGAAGATTCGTTACGTATTGATAATTAATTTTCGATTTGATTTATTTTATGGCAGCGATTATGTAAATAATTTATTAAAGTAAATTTACTAAGATTAAATATTCATTGATTTGTTACTTATACGAATTACTTATATAGAATTTGAGAAATTAAATCAATATATTGTTTAAACAATGCTTATGTTTATCGATTAAACAATTTCTGTATATTTATATATTCAAACGATTTCTTTGTTTCTTTATAATTCAATAATTTTTGTTTTTGTTAAATCCTATTTAAATCTCAAAATATAGTAATATCCATAGCGTAGCTTCTCACTAGCATAAATGAAAAATATCTAATATTTCATTAAATCAATATTCATATAACATTAATAATTACATATTAAAATAATTTCTTTGTTTCTCAATAATTCAACAATTTTTGTTTCTGCAATCCTTTCCAGATTTTTTAATTTTCTTTATAAATAAAAAAAATAATCCAAAATATAGTAATATTCTTAGCGTAGCTTCTCACTAGTATAAATGAAAAATATTTAATATTTCATTAAATCAATATTCATATAACATTAATAATTACATATTAAAACAATTTCTTTGTTTCTCAATAATTCAACAATTTTTGTTTCTCCAATCCTTTCCAGATTTTTTAATTTTCTTTATAAATAAAAAAAATAATCCAAGATATAGTAATATCCTTAGCGTAGCTTCTCACTGGCATAAATGAAAAGGAGAAGAGATAATTAACGTCGGGACACGTCGTACGATTCCAAGCCGAGCGTGCCGACGCTTCACGACGACGCCGACGACGACGACGACGACGCCACCGACGACTTCGAGACGACGCCGACGGAATTAAAATATTTAAGGCGGCAGATGAAAGTAACGCGACGCGATAGAGAAACGCAATAAGGGAATGCTTATACGTGCTGCGGAACCTTATAACGTGACTCTCGGACTTACCAAGGAGAATACTTTGCTGAAACGAACTCGTAGGAGAATCCATTACGATATTAATGTTCGCATTGTGAGCCGTATGGTAATGTGGGAAGAGCTTACGTACGAATGCATACACGAGTGAGGTGCCTATCCTCTCCCATAGAAAACTAGAAAAGAGCCAGACTCGGTATACTCCTAGACAATAAGCTCGACTTTCCTTGTCCATGTGAATGTACTCGAAGAAAATTATTGTCGTCTCTAAGGTGTGGGTGGGAGGGTGGGGGATGAAAGAGGGGATAAGGGGCGGAAGGGAGAAAGAAAATGGCCAAAAATCTTTACGATAACAATTTCGTATAAACGCAATTTGCCAGTTTTCTTAATGGTCTTTTCTTTTCACACGACGATTTTTTTATTCTTTTATTTTCCTTTTGTTTCTTTTTTTTTCTATTTTTCTTTTTTTTTCCGTGAAATGAAAATTTTCTTTCGGATCCTGTGAGTCTATTTCTTTTTTCTCTCTCTATCTCTCTCTTTTTCTTTCTCTCTCGTTCGTAGAATTTCTTTCAAATGATATTGTATTGCGTTAAGAAGAAAAATATATTTGTACTGTTGTCGATCAATGAATTCTTTTATTAATATTTTTTTATTCATAATTTTTTGTAAAATGGAAATCATAAGTATATGTAATTCAAAAGTATTTGCTTATAACATTTTTCGAAACGACACATTTTAACGAATGAAAGTTTTGATTCGAAAAATATTTATTATACGGTTAGATTGAATTATCTGAAAATTTTTCTATTATTACTTGCAACTAATAAAATAAAAACGAAAAATATGATCCTTATTATCGAAAATATATTTCATTTGCAATTAAGTAATAACCAATAAATGCAAAGAAAATTATTCTTCGGAAGAACAAAATTTTCTATACTTTATTAAATAAAAGATTTCAAAACATCTCAACATATTTTTAAACCTTCGTATTTACGACTTCGTGCGATTGTTCACACCTCATTTTCACTTTTTAACAAAAACAAAAGAGCGGAATTAAGACGGAAAACGTTTGTTGATAAAGTTTCTCGATATCCGTAATGGTTGCGATAAAAAAAAAAGCAAAAAAAAAAAAGAAAAAAGAGAGAGAACAGAAAGATATATCGTAAGACTTAAGAGCTTTTTATTCACTCCCTTTAGACTGAAGACGAGTCGAAAAAGAAGAAAAAGAAAAAGAAAAAAAAAAGAAAGAAAAGAAAAAAGGATAACGTCGTACTCAAGGAAAAAAGATTCTCCGCATACCCATGAAGTTTCCTAATTTTTCGAATTTCTCCCTTCGAGATTTTCCTTTGTCGATAAGTACACGCGAAAAAAAAAAGAAGAAGAAAACAAAAACAAGAAAAAAAAAACAACCAAAAAAGAAAAAAAATTACACTATAAGTATGAGAATTCTTTCGAAACAACGAAAAGTTGGATTAATTAAAAAAGTTGTCGCATCGTTCGAATATACCAGAGAGAAAGTTTATCAGATTAAAGAACCAATACGGTCGAACTTGACATCCTAATCGTTGAAGGAAGTCGAGACGATCGTCGACGATATTGTCGCTTATAAACTTCTCTCGGCCACGGGAGTGGATTATCTCGAGCTGGTTGTTGAGAGTAAAGTGGACCCATAGGGCCCCTCGTAACACGCGGTATGAGAGACAGAGATAGAGAAAGAGAGAGAGAGAGAGAAGGAGAGAGAGAAGGAGAGTGGCGTTAGATCGAGCGAAAGTCATTAAAGTTTCGCACGTGCCAGCCTGCCGCTGCCTGTCAGAAGCTACGACCCTAAGCCATTATTTTTTAACGGCCCTCTCTGCCGTAGTAACCCTAACTCAGCTTCATTTGCTCGTGACGCATGAGAGTAAGAGGAGTCTTTCATTCGTGGTTAAAATATGACTAACGAAACGACTACGATCGACTTTCTTCGACTTTTTACTACCGGTTTAGACATTCGTAAAATAATAATAATAAAAATAATAATAATAATAGTAATAATGATGTCGACGATGATAAAATAATAATGACGATGATAATAATGATGATGATGATGATGATGATGATGATGATGATGATGATTAAAAAAAAGAAGAAAAGAAAAATTGATAGATGTAGATGAATTTCGAAATTCCAAGTTTATATTCTAGTATATTATATTATTGTGATCGTAATTATTATATAGGACATTTTGTTTAAAAGATATTTAAAAATATTAGATAAGTTATCGGTAATAATATGAATATTGGAAAATGTTACGAGTGAGGTTGATATTTCAGTGATCATATGGAATAATGTAGGTAATTGAAAAATGTTTTTCAATATGTTTTGTTCGAGAAATAAACAGGAGAAAGATAATTTATAATAAATATAATTATAATAAATGTAATTTATAAGAAAGATAATTTGTAAAAATTAATTTACTGGTACTAGAGAAATCAATTAATTTAATAGTCTTTGGAAGAAAGTTTCTTCGTTGAAAATTAGGACAACAAATAAAAGGACATTAAATGAAAATTGATTTTATATATATATATATATATATATATATATATATATAATATAACATATAAATTTATGTATATATATAATATGTAATACATAAAAAAATCTGTATATTTGTAAATTTATGTGCGCACATACGTACATACACATATATAAATTTATAGCATATTTTTTCATGTATTTATTAAATTTATCATCATCATCATCATCATTATTATTATTACAGATTTTGTATAAAATTATGTATATAGAAGCGGAAGAGAAGTCAACGAATTTAACGTAACAAATAAAGTAATACGACAAGAAGGTTGATAAACGCCACTTGTAATCGATTAGGTTACATCGGAGCATAGTGATCAAGCGTTAACATATACGATCGTTCGTACCCTTCGCTACTACTCACTAACGGTTAATTAGTTTCATTAACGGAACACATATGTCCGGTGACGCGCACGTACCTCGGTCACTTTGCAGTAATCAATTCAATGTATATGTAAACGTACACCAACTTACGTGCTAATGATAAACACGCACGTATTATCGAAGAAATATCGAAGGCATCCTTCTTTTATCATTTTATAACGATTTTATAATAAAAATAATTCGTATGATCGCGTAAAAAAAAAAAAATACGATTTTGATCATGCTATTAAATATTTTTAATTTACGTTGATAACGGTTTGTTTTCGTGCATTGACTTCGTGTTAATAATTATTATTTGTTCAATCGTAGGTATAAATGTTTAATATAAATTTGTTATCTGCGATAATTTTAATAACGATAATAATTTATATAGTAATTATTATTGTTATTAATATCTAATAATAGTATTGATTATTTATAATTATAATTGTTCGTTTTAATCTTGACAAAAATATTTTATTCGATTTTAAAAAACACAACTCTGTTAATTAAGGCAATGATAATAATAATAATAATAACAATAATAATATATATGCCTATATATAATCGTTATATTATTTTTTTAATATTTGTGTTAATACTAATTATAGCGCATAAATAATCGTTATAATTTTAACATGAACTCTTCTTATCTATTTTTAAAAATAACATTGATATTATATACTGATAATACTAATTGACTTATGTATGTAATTATCGATATTAATTGTAATATCGAGAAAACATTTTTTTTATATATAACATACAATTTAGAAAAAAAATAACAATATATATACTGGGTATATACTCGAAAATGTTTGCGAGATATAATTATAAAATAATAATAATAATTTTGCATAGTGAACGTTATCGTTATTCGGAATGGTATAGAAATACTAATTAAACTACATAATCAATCGTTAGTCAATCATTTCATTATTCTTTCTCGCAAATTATCCGTACTCGATTTTAATATATATATATATATATATATATATATATATATATATATATATATATATATACACACACGCACACGTATGTATCTATGTATGTATATGTATGTATGTATCGAGTATTACGAAATTCATGTTCGCGTTGGATTATTAAATTAATTAAGTTTGGAAAAGTTAAGTGAAATATTTTGAAAACTTTTCGCAATTATCTATGTAATTACATAGTACATATGCGTCTCCATTGGGATTTAGTATATAAAAGGGAAGATGATAGAAATAAAACATCGAAATAGCAACGGAGACTCGATTTGTTCTAGCGAGTTTTGTCGGAAATCGATATTCAGCCGTTTCGTTGGCTTTCGTATTCCTCTGTAATAACACTTTTCTCTATTTAAAATTTTAAAAACTGCGATATGCAATAATAAAAAAAGAACTTATGGTGGTTATTACTTTTCGATTTTTTTTTTATTTTATTTTAGCCTTCTGTTTTTTTTTTTTTTCGTATAGCTTATGTACGTATTACATAATTTTATTAGTACGTTACTTATTGAAAAGTAATGCATTTGAAATAAATTTTTTATTCTTTCTTTCTTTCTTTTTTTTTAGTTTTAAAGATATAATTAACACGTCCCACAAACATGTCCGAATACAATGATTTGAGAAGGATGTTAGTTCTTCTGTTTTCTTTTCTTTTTTATAATTATGAATTCCAAAAAAATTATTCCATTCGTCGTTTTTTTATGAATTATAATATAAAATCGTAAAAAAGTGATCTTCTTTCTCTCTTGTTATTTATTATTTAATTAAATGTAATTACTTATTAAATTTACAATTTTTCTTTCACGTATATATACCTGAATATTTACGACATTTATTCAAATAATTTATATCTATTTTTCTTTTTCCTCGTGAAATAATAAAAATATGTTAATAAATAAAAAATTCTCAGGTAATGGACGCACATTGAATACTTTTTTAATCAAAAATATTTTCAACCGTTGAAAAATCAGCATTAAAGCGAACGTTACTATGGTCCACGTTAATACGCGAAACATAAGTGTGACTGTAAATCTATCAAATTTGTAGTTCTCATTTCTCTGAGTATCTTCTCGAATACCAAAGTACCTGACTCGTATAATATTCCATATTTCGAGATAGAATTGGATATTTGCTTATCCGCATATCCGGAATACCCGAGTCGCTAGCTTTTTGTCCTAATATATTACAGGAGTATGTAATATTACGATTTCAACAAAAACGAAAAAAGATATTTGAATAATCTGTAAATATAACAATTTTTATATATAGTTCGATTCATTTTTAAAAACAAAAAATATATATCATTCTGTTTATTATTATGTATCTTTTTATTATTATTATTATTATTATTATTATTATTATTATTATTATTATATGTATATATAAATATATTAAATCTACATAACATATATATCAAATATATATAAATATGTCTCTATTCTTATTATTATATATGTCAATATATATCGTTCTAATTATAACAAGGATATATTATGTAATAAGAAAAACAATATACACATACATACACATATACACACATATATATATATGTATATATATGTATATGATTTAGAAATATTTTTGAAATATATAGTTCAATTCATTTTTAAGAACAAGCAATATATTTGTCATAATAATAATAATAACAATAACATAATAACAACAATATTAATTATGATAAGCAATATACTTTTCATAGTAGTAATAATAATAATGTTAACATTAATAACAATAATTATAATTATTATTATAATGATAACAATTCGTATCAATTTGTTATTAATTTTTTACATATAATTAATTACAAAGTTTTTTCAAATGTTCAATATTTCTGTCCACATATGACATTCGTAATTACATTTTGAATGATTTGAGACTACTAGTTTAAATTTTAGCGAATACAAAATATATTTGTGAATAAAAGAAAGAGAGAGAGAGAGAGAGAGAGAGAGAGAGAGAGAGGATGAAAGGGTAAATGACATTTTAAAATCATCGCCTCTTCTTCGTATATACTGCAATTGACACAAAAATATTCGTTTGATTGGTAACGGCCTTTAACAAGTCAATCTTTCTGATCGACGTGTAACAGTTTCTCGGCCACGATAGATCGTATAAAAATATTGGCTATTCGTTTTTGTTATAGAGATGTAAAAAAAAAGGAAATAAAACAAATTTGTTCGAGAGCAAACTTCTATGATTTTTTGTATTTTTTTTTTTTGTATTTTTTTCTTATCGAACAGAATTATATTAAAAAATTCCTCTACATCAACGTAAACACGACTACTGCTATTCTTGATCTAGAAATTTTCTATATATATATATATATAAACACAAATAAAAGAAAAGGAAAAGAAAGAAATGTTTTTATTAAAATGATGGTAAATAAAAGTAAATATTTAATAAAGAAACATCGATCATATTTCGATTCGATCGAGTAAAACGAACGAAATGTCGAAATTTTATATAAAAAATATTAATTCGATTTGTTTTGAAATGAAGTATTAAAAATTTGCAGTAAAACAAAATGTTTCAATAAATTTAATAAGTTTTCATTAAAACAGAATATATTATAGTTATTTATTCAGATATAAAGCATTAAAAGTTTTCAATAAGAAATAATCTTTAAACGCTTTATTTATTTAAATATAAAATACTAAAATGACTTTAGTAAAAGAAGAAATATTCAATATAAAATATATCTTTATTTAAATATAAAGTATTAAACGTTTTCAACTAAAAAACAAAAAAAGGAAAAAAGAGAGAAAGAACAAAGAGCAAGAAAATACTATAGCGTTATTAATTTAGATAACAAAAAGATATTACAAATTTTCTATGTGCAAAATGTCGGTTATTTATTTAAATATAAATTATTGAAAAAATTCCGATATTATTTACTGACCAAATCAATATTTTACTTTATATAATTATCAATATATGATTTAATTTCTTCTTTTTTTTTCACCACATCGATTTTATTGAATTTTATTATATAAAACTGTAAAAATGTTTACCTTATTATAATATTAAAATTGATACTTTTGTTTTAATTTAAATTTAAATAAAATTAAGAAAAGAGCTCTGGTTCAATTTTTCCCCATGAATTCAGGATAGATGGTCCATAAATTTCATGGGTGAGTTGGCCGTATTTCTTCAATAAAGTAAGGTCCTATACATCAGTCACCGAGTAATGGTAAATGAAAGAAAATTTGAAAAATAATAAATCGTGACACCATCTAATACTTTTATTAAAATTTGCCAATCAAGATATTGCCAGAGTTATCGGTCCAATTTCATTAAAGATAAAAAAAAAAAAACAAAAAGAAAAGAAAAGAAATATCAAACAAGTAAAGGTTCACGATAAATAACTTAGATTTTGACGTCCAATGGATACGTTAATTTCAAGAAAAAAAAAAAAAAGATAAAAGGATTAATGGAGAATGGAGCTCGGTGAAAAGAAAACAAGTAAATTAGTATTAAAAAAGAAAAAAAAAAGAACGCGCTGCAAAAAGAAAATCTAGAATTTCTCTCCCAAGCAACGATATGGAAAATGTTGACTCAAAGTAACTCGGACGCAGTAAATTTTTAACGAAAATGTATGTGCGGGGCGTAAAAATAAAAATAAAGAAGGAAAAAGAGAAAAGAAAATATGATACAAAGAAGAAAACTAAAGATTGGTGATAGTGCAAGTTTTAGATTTACATAAATGATTTAACGAATTCTGTAAAAAGTTTATTTGTAAACGTTGAATTTTGCAAACTTTATTTAAACATTTTACCTATACATTTTTTAAATTTCTTTTGTCAGATTTTGAAAACTAAAGTTCTACTTTTTAATGATAACAAATGTTTAATATAAAAATGACAACAAATTCTCTTCTATGTCATCTCTTTATAAAAAATTATAAAAGATATTAGAAAAATATTATTCGTGCAAAAGATCGAAGAACTGAGATCGAAATTTATTTAAAAAAAAAAAAAAAAAAAACAGAAGCAAACAGTGGAACACTCGAAGATTTTCAGATTGTTTGTTATTTCTTATTTTCTTTCATTATTATCAAAACGGCTTCGATACGTCAAACCAAGATCGATTCATAAGAAGAAATTAAAAAAATAATCCTATTTATTAATTACATCGAAATTATAACGATATCCATTTATAAAATAACAGCTAATCTCTAAACTTACAATCTTGAATCACCTTCGAAAGTTGCTTGATATCCTCGTATTTTGTTACATCCTTTAGGATTCTGATGAAGGAAGAAAGAAATAGAGAAAGACGAAGAAAAGGAAAAAAGGAAAAAAAAAAGAAAAAGAGAAGACTAGAGATAGAATTCGATCGGCCATGTGCACACGTGACACTCATCGTTACAGTCTCACCCTCTTTCTTCCTCTCTCTCTCTCTTTTCATCTTTCTCTTGCAACACTTTATCCTTCTCCTTTTTTCAATTTCGAGACTCTCCCTATCAGAGAAAAAGAGAAAGAAAAAGAGAAAAAGAAAGAGAGAACGAGCGAGAGAGAGACAGAAAGAGAGAGAGAGAGAGAGAGAGAGAGAGAGAATGAGAGAAGGGAGGCAAGCGCGACTGATTCCCCCGATGGCTCAATTTAGCGGAGCTCTTTCGAGAGCTAACACGAGGGGAGTGCAATGCTATGTAACGTGAATGTATCGACGCGAAAAATCCACTTACCTAGCTCGATACGCAATTCAGGATTGGCGTACCCAACAGCGTGAGGCATGCCTATCTCTACGTCTACATTTATCTACATGTACATATGTACATACGTAAGTAACGTAACCTAACGTAACGTAATGCATATATGTGTTGTTGTTGTTGTTGTAGAGTTGTTGTTGTTGAGTTGTTGCGTTGTGTTGGTATTTTCGATCGTGTTAAATTTAGCTCATGTATCTTCATGCTTTATCTGTGAGATTTATATGTGTGTATAATACACGTGTACGTGTATATATATATATATATATATATATATATATATATATATATATATATATGTATGTATGTATATGTACGTTCTCAGGGATCTGCTACGGATTAAGTAGTCGTTAAAATCAATAGCTTTAGAAAGCTATACTAAATTCTGTATTACGCATAAGAGGTTACATAGATTTTAGCATCAGTTGACATGAATTTTAGATGGTATCAATTAACGAAAATTGTTTCGATGATAAACGTTTTTGAATAGGTATTTATTTATTTATTTGTTCTTTTTTTTCGCTTTTTTCTTTTCTTTCTTTTTTTTTTTCTTAGTGTAAATCGGTCATCGTTCTCTACTTCGTTTTCTCGTTTATTTTTATTATTAATCGAATTATCGGAATTATCGTTTTGATTATGAAAGGTACCGGACAGATTTTTCTTTCTCTTTTTTTTCTTTTTTACTTTTTGTACATTATTATATCAAATTTATTCTTCGAATTATGTTCATTAATATCTTTTTGTTCTTTTTCTTTTTTTATCTTTTCAGATAGAATGACGTTACGTGCCGTACCATTTTTATTTCTTTTTTTTTTTTAATTTATGTATCAAATCGTTATAACGATTTTAATAATGATTTCGAACGGAAGATTCTTTTGGTTCGAATATTTTCTTTCTCTCTCTCTCTCTCTCTCTCTCTCTCTCTCTCTCTCTTTCTTCTTTTTCCTTTTTAAACTTTAATCATTTTATACTGAAACACATTTTAGAAACGTATCCTCGGAAATATTTTATAAGATATATTCCGTGCAACCGTACCGATTTCATTTCGATAAGAGTTTTTCTAACAATGTACCTAATCTTTAAAAGTTATCATATCAAAACTTATCACACCGAGTTAATTTTGTTTGCTATTTTAATAAAAAATATAGGTAAAAAGACCGATCTGGTATTACGATAACAAAACTGTCATCAACGGATAATCCGAATAAACATCTACATTTAAATTAGTATTACCGGTCGTTAAGTTCTTTTTGTTTGTTTCTTCTTTTTTTTTTTTTAATAAGTACGTATATAATAAACGGTATGATATTCGAACTGAGCGAAATTTCATTCATGATGGACATTAAGATTTAAACAATACATTTACCGTTAATTAAAAATATATAAAACGTCAATTCGTATTATATATTAAATTCATTTTGAAAACGAACCATCATTAATCATCGATATGATTTTTATAAAGAAAGAGAAAAAAAAAGGACAAAACAAATATCCCCGTATAACTTTCACTTTAAATTTTGTTTGATTATTCACAGCGTTAAAAAAAATTTTAAAAAGACGTCACGACAAAGTAGAATGGAAGTTTATCGAATTATCGAATTTTTCTATCGATTTAATTTTCATCTAATCACCATCGTGAGGTTCAACATTATCTTTAGCACAAAACAACAACAATAACAACAACGACAACAACGACAACAATGAACCTTTACTATTCTTCGATCGTTATCATAAGATATTAGTTATACCACCAAACTCTATCTTTTTTCTTTTCCTTTTTTTTTTTCTTATCTAGAAAAAAGTAGGTTAATGTCAGTAGGAAGCCATGACTAAGAGTCTCGGAGGTTTATCGTTAGAGAACTCGAGTGGAAGCCGCAAGGGAACAATGCTGGGCCGATTATAAATAAAAGATCGTATAAATGTAGTATGTATGTATTTGTGTAACTGTAAGGTAGTAACGGTTAATGTTGACTGCGATTAAGCGTGCCGCGGAGTTCGCGATGCAAATGTAAGCTTCAACTAACGATATCGTAGCACCGATTGTTGTTCCCTCTCTTTCTCTCTAATAAAATGGACAATCTCGTTTCTTTGTGTTTTCTCTCTTTCTCTCTTTCTCTCTTTCTCTCTTTATCCTTCGAGTATTTTCAGTCCCTACCCGAAAAGCATACATTCGTAAAATGTGCACCGGTGCGATAATGCTACGGTCAAAGTTCTTCCATTTTACGGTACGCTACATTTTCAGGTATTCCCTGCTGAATAAACTAATGTTGTCTATGGTTTCTACAATACCAACTATTGTACACTATACTTTGAAAGAATTTATACTACGTTTATTACTATCATCGAAAATTTTCCTCTTTTAACTTTCTCTTTTTTCTTCTCTCTTTTTTTTTTTTTTTAATGATCATACATACGTACATACATATACACATAAACACATACATATATTTATTTATTCGAAGATGTTTTTAAATATCGGACGTCCTTGAAATATATTTGATTGTATTTGAACTATTAATCGAGATTATTTTCGAACGAATCAACAAAATGAAGTTTCCATACTTGTCAGTAAATTGATCGAAAATAAATTGATCTTTCGTTTTTGCATCATCCTAACTGTTCCACGAAATTGAAGATTTTTGTTTTAATTAATCATATGATACACATTTATATACGTATACATATGCAAAGATATTTCTTGTTTTTTTTTTGAGATATTTGAACTATTAATCGAAATAATTTTCGAATAAATCAAGATACATGAAATTTCGATTCTTATTATTCGATATTTACTGTACAGAAGATTGATCGAAAATAAATTGATCTCTCCTTTTTGTATCATCCTAATTATTCCATCGAAATTTTTTTTTTTTAATTGATCATATGATACACACTTATATACGTACACATATGCAAGGATATTTCTTGTTTTTTTGAGATATTTGAACTATTAATCGAAATAATTTTCGATTAAATCAAGATACAAGAGATTTCAATACTTATTATTCAAGATTTACGGTACAGTAAATTGATTTCCATCGAAAACAAAGTGTTGCATCGTAAGGTGTAACTACGAGAGCGTTTGACCGTGTTTCTCGCACCTGACCAGCGATGTTATCTATTCTCACAGAGAATCTGACCCTCGTCTCTTAATAGATTCAGAACGATAGACTACTGATCTCAATGAATAAAGACGGTGGTACGAGGTTCAGAAATTGTTGAAGATATTCGCCAAAACACAATTCGCCACGTTCCTACAAATTAATAGGAGAATGCAATTACTTGAAGTATCCTATGGATCTCTTGATATAAATGCGCGATAAAGAACACTTTGCAAATTGAAATAATAACAATATATTTTCTATATAAGAGTCACAGTTGTTGCGAGTTTTACGTTTCGTTATGTTACGTTATTTGCGTTGACGATCTCTAAAAGAGGGATGGTCCGTAATGTTTAGCAAAACTCGAGTGTCTTGATGATTAGCAAATGCTTTGATGCGACTGACTTTTGAATTCTTTCGAACTATCCGTAAAGGCAATAATGAATTAGAAAAGGGAAATGGAAAGAGAGGAATTTAAGTAAAAAGTGCCTGGAAAGAGAAAGTAATATCCTTACTGGTCGTGAGTATGTCAGGATAGTTTGTTCGAAATGTATAAACCATCTCAAGTGTGATCCTTTGTTCTAATGACAATATAGACCCATGAAAATCGTATTGATATTTGAAGGGTAGACATTAGACAAACCTATGGTTTATTTTCTTTAGGAGTCTACTGTCTCTGTTTATTTATTGCCCGGCTCGACATGTTATTGAAGACTACGTGTTTGAATAAAAATGTTTAAGCTCGGACAAAGATGCCAATGTGTTTTTTATTTATGCGTTTTCTTAGCCAGTATCCAACAAGTTCCTAAGGGTAGATATTCTATATAATGATATGGTCCTTAAGAGAAAGTACTAGGATTTACCATAGGTAAGCACTTGTGCGTCAACACAAAAATGATCTTTTCTTTTCGTATTATCCTAACTGTTACATAATCAATTTATTTTCTTTCTTTTTCCTTTTCTTTTCTTCTTTTTCTTTTTTTTAATGATCGTATGATAGATACATATATGTATGCAAGGACGTTTCTGGTTTTTGAAATATTTTTTTTGAGATACTCGAAGATCGAAAATAAAATGATCTGTCCTTTTCACATCAATCGGATCTTTCACGATCGATCCAACGGAATTTTAATCGTAACATAATTTGTAACTATATAAAAAAACAACGATAAAGGACAAGGGTAACAATAAACAAATTTTAATCGTAACATAATTTGGAACTATAAAAAGAAACGATAAAGAATAAGAGGGACGATAAAAAAAGAAAAGAATTGTTCGGTGTAAGGGAAAGCCGAAAAAATGGTTGGATTAATAATCGAAAAGGAACAAAAAAGAAAAAAAAGAAATTGAAACGAATGATTGAGTCGATCAGTCGGAGACGACTTACATACATATATGGAGAGCCATTTCGTGGGCAAACCAATAAAGGCTTTCGCACACGTATCGACGTAAGCCGTAATACGTAAGCGTCGTCACATACGAGTGTTATAAACCATAAGCTTCGATCAATCATTCAATCATCATCGAAGAAATCGCTCATCGAAGAAAATACAATTCTTCGTTCCATCTTTCGCTTTTTCTATTGTACTTATTATTACACTTTATTAAAAAAATATATATTATTATATTTTTATAAAAAAAGGAGATAGTGTTTTTTCGTTGAATCTAATAAATTAAAAAAAAAAAAAGGATAAATGAAAGATCAGTCAGGTGTGAATATTAGAAAAATGGATTTTTTATAGATATTCAACTATAGTTTTGGGGTTTTAGGGTTTTGTTTTTCTTTTTTCTTTTTTTTTTTTATTTGTACTAGATGTAATCGTGTTAACTAGACAATTTAACGTAGGTAGATGTAGTGTGTATATGTGAATAACACTCAGCGATGTTTTCACAAATTTTCTTGTTTATCGTTTCTGGTATATGACACAACATTTTCTTTCACTGACGTTCTTCGTTATTCATTTCATTCTTCTTTCTTTGCACTCTCGGCGCTTCTCTCATAAGATAAAGACGTTAAAAGTTTTCTTTCCAAAGTTATTCAATTTATTACATTTGATATCAAGTTTTTCTATTTTATCCTTATTTTTATTATTAAATTAAATGTTGGATTACACATAAACTTATTTGTCATTGTTTCTCTGGATGTTCGCGTTTGTAAAATTGCGAATAAAATCTTCCATTTCCAAGATCTCATTTAATAGATTATTTTAATCACGATATGAAGATATGTAACCTCTACCAACCTATTCGATTCATGAAATTAAAAATTATCGAATTTAAACGTCACGGTGGTTAACCACGCCGAACGATTAAAATTAGATTAAAAATCGTAAGATCCGTAATAATATCGATCCATCTTTGAATAAAAATTATTAACATCTTTACGAGTGTTTTACGGCTTTTGATAGAAAGAGGGAACAAAAAAAAAAAAACGCAAAAAAAAAATAAAAGTTAATGGACTACGATTAATTTTTTTACATCGTAAGAATCGTTCGTAAGGATTAACAGGTTAAAATCGTCGATACGCATTTTTAAAAAAATATTCAAGGAGGTAAAGGAGGCAAACATTTATCGGAAAAAATTTAACGATGGGGAGAAACGTAGAAAACGTCGTCGGGTCGTTGTCGAATAGACGTCGTTTATTTTCTTTTTTCTTTTTTTTTTTTTTTATTTCTTTCCTTCTTCTTCTCCTCTCCACCTCTCTCTCTCTCTCTCTTTCTCTCTCTCTTTTTCTCTTTCTCTATCTATCTATCTATCTATCTATCTTTCTGCGTTTTCTTTGCTTGAGTTTACAAGCACTAACGATAGACACCGATCCTTATTTTTCTTTCCTTTTCAGGATTAACCGATCGTCTTACGTAAGGACGCATCGTTATCTCTCGCGGAATCGTTTCGTTCTTCTTCGCTAACGAGTTGTTTTCATCGAGTCATATTCGCCACAATGATGTCGGAGAGAAACGATGAAACTCTTCTTCTTCTTCTTCTTCTTCTTTTTATTCTTCTTTTTATTCTTCTTTTTAGTTTTCATTTTCTTCGGTCTTAAGCTTCGGCCAGAGCTAGAGTGAGAGAGTTCAGTTTCAGATTCAGCTTCAAATTCAGCTTCAGTTACAGCTTCGAACGTCTCGACGACGGACGTTGCTTCTTCCGGTTATTCGTTGAAAACGTCTCGGGCAACGCCTTCTTCTCGTTATTTAATTGCTTCCCTCTTGTTCGTCATTCCTCCGCTAATGAGATTCGCTGAATCCCAAAGACGTCGATCTCTTTTATAAGGTTGACATTTTTCTCTTTATTTGATTTTTCTCCAAAGAGAGAAAGAGAGACGAAGAGAGAGAGAGGGAGAGAAAGAGAGTGTGTTCGTGTGGATGTAAATGGATGCAAACGTAGTTTCTCGATTATCTTCTTATCGAATTAATTAACGATCGTTGTGATTAATAATATTGATAAATTTATGATATATTTATGGTGTAGATGTTTTTATTTTTTTATTTCTTCTTTCTTTTCCTTTTCTTTTTTTTTTTTTTTCTTTAACTTTAATTTATAATCAAATTTATTTTATAATTACTCTTATGATCTCTTTTTATTGAATGATCAAATGACGTGTGATATATATATATATTTTTTTATTATACTATATTTATTTAAGATATATGTTTATATAGTAGTTGTAATCTCTTTTGTTTCAAATGAAAATTTTTCATGAGAATATTTCTAGTTGGATTTAATTTGTAATATAATTTAATGTTGTCTTCAAAAAATTTGTTTATATTCATTTATACATATATGAACAAGAATCAGAATAATTTAGAATTTATTATTATAATAATTATTATTTTTTTTAATAGATTGCAACGAATTATTTAATTTCTGTTGTATATTAATATTTTTTTACAATTATAAATTTTTTCTTTAAATTAAATAGCTTGATAATAACAATGCAACGAAACCGTCTTTCAATAAATTTATAAATAATAAATATATTATTTTTGTAATGAATATAACAATTTCAAAATTTCATATTGTTAAACATATACATATATTATTAATTATTATAAATGATCTTAGAGAAGGAATAATTTTTATATATCAACATTTGATTAAATTATAATACATCAAATAGATAAAAATAAATAAAGCCACATAAAACTTTTACAAACGCTTTAACGTTTATAATTCCGAAATATTCCAAATGGTCAATCAATTTTTTTTTATATCAAATAAATAACAACAACAAAATTTGTTGCTTATAATTAATGATATAATTAAGTATAAACTTATTCTATATCAATGTTAGTTATTAAAAAACGGATATAAAAATTCTTATTTTGATGTTGAAAATTCATATGTAAGAAAATGTGATAAAATATTTGTAGGGTCACCATAGAATTGAAATTCTTCGTTTACATTGTTTCTTTTCTTTCTTTTTTTTTTCTTTCTTTCTTTTCCTTATCTCCTCTTTCTTCTTCTACCTCATCGTTTATTCTACGTAGCACTCTTTACTGTTCATCGTCTTTCTCTTTCTCTTTCTCTTCTGGGATTACCTTGGCTAAGAAAGCACGTGTTGTCCCAACGAAATTGAAGTGCACCCAACAGGCTTGGTTAACACACGGGAGACAGTCTCCCGCTTCGTTGGATAGAAGGACGTTCGCATGACTGGTCAGAAAGCACCAGACAATGGCCTTGATGGCTGCTCATGGATTTTTTTCTTCCTTCTTTTTTCTTCTCTTTTCTCTTTTTTCTTTTCTTTTTCTTTTATTTTTTTATACATTTTGATAACATAATCCGATTGCATCGACTATATCGTTTAGTCAATTAATTTCAATATAAATATGTATTTTTTTTCTCAACTACAATCATACAGGATTGTCATAATCGTAATTTAAAATGATTTTTAATATCGCAAATATTATTGTATATTTTGTAATATCAATTTAAATATATTTATATTTTATATAGAATCTATTTCCTAATGAATGTCGACGAAAATAGAAAAAAAGTGTTATAGGTCGAAGTTAAATGATATTAAACGGTGCATTAGAAAATGCAACTTTTTTTTTATGTTAATTTATATTTTTTACTGCACCGGTTGATGCAATCTTTTATGCTCTAAATAAAAGTATTAACATAATTATGTTCTAAACTATTATATATATATATAAATATATATAATATAATAATATACTAAATGAAAGATAATATAAGATATCATATTATAATATTCCGCGGCTTATGTATGTTCTAATTTTGTTAAAATCTAGGTCGACCTATATTATCATAATGACAGTAATAAATTAGTGCAACCTACTTAATCATTTCCGATAATTACTAAAGTATGGAAGCATGATAAAAAAAGAAAGAAAATGAATTAAAAGAAAGAAGAACTTGTTCGAATAATTAGTAAAGTCCGTGAGAGTGTAATCTCTGCACTATAGATAATAAGAGTACCTCGAATAAAAATTTCGATGTGTTATATATACGTGTACACACACACGTGCGCGGATATGTATATATGTATGTAAATATTTATATTTAAAATCTTCATAAACATGAACTTTTATCATTTGAAAAAAATCATGATATTCTTAAGATGTGTATATATATATATATATATATATATATATATAATTTGTTTGACCTTATAAGAGAAACAAATGCAATTAAAAGTTTGTCTTGTTACTTGAATTTAGATGGAAATTATGAAAATTAATTGTTACCAGTACGCTTTATAAAAAAGTCAGTGTTCATTAAAACAACACCATGTAACTTTGAAATTACTCTTGACTCCTATATCTGTATTTTTTAAGTTCCCATTTGATTTTTACAGCGTAAAATTGTTAATATCCGAAAGTTTCCTATAAGTAGTATAAGTTCCACTGTAAGTTTCTTATTTTATAATACTTTTTTCCAGATACGTAGAAAGAAAATTGATTTATATCGGATAATAAAGAATAAAAATAAAATTACACGTAGACAGACATTGAAAATTTAATTGTTACGAATTGTTATGGTATAGTTGTATAGATATTACGAATTAATTAATAAGTATTAAAAACTTTACATTGAATAATTGTTCCTTCCTTTTTTTGTTTTTGATTAGAAACGAAAAAAAAGACATTCAGTTAAAGATAATTAAAAGAAAAATTCATTGTAGATATCCAGAATGATATTATCGTAAATTATTACTTATAAATATAATGATCGTTCATATATAGTTTTTAGAAAATACAAGAAAACCTAGACGCTGATTTATCGTCTTCGCTGTAAGAATTTCCAATGGTGCAATAATTTTTTCCCCCACAAATCCTTTGCACTCAAAGTAGATACCTATTGCCTCTACCATTTCCATCAGCTTTTACTTTCGCACCTTCCCAGAGGAAATTTCAACTTCTCGTCTCGTCAATCTCCAACCGAATTTTCTCAGAGTTTCTCGAAGGACCACTCGTTCGAATTCTCTACTTCTCCAGAGCGAAATAAAGCAAGAAAATATGCATATTGTACGATGATCGTCGCTACATCGTACGATATATTACGTCATTTCCTTTTCTTTTTTTTTGTTACAATATTTTTTAAATTAAACAAAACTTAGAATTATTATTAACACGATACTTCGTTTTTTTTTGTATTCATATAATGTTTCATATAATATATTCATATAATGTTTCAATCATTACATTTCTAATCATTAAATTTATATTATAATTTATATAAATTTTTATATATTACAGTTGCGTAATATTATTGTTTCATATATTCTGTATTTAAACATTTATTATAATTGTTTCTTATTAATAATTATAATGAATAAAAATATAATATTATTATCGCATATTGGGATGAATAATATAATATTTAAATATATTACGATATAATAATATTTTATAGATGCTATATTTTAAAATATCTTTGATGATAATAGAATTGATTTATTTATACATGCACATACGTTATAGGCATTTTTTTCTTTTTTATATAAATAATCAGATCTCTTTATCTCTCTTTTATTTTTTCTTTTCTAAATACATTTATAAATTTTAAATGTCTCAATTTTATATATATATATATATATATATATATATATATATATAATTATTTAATAAAATTAATCTTTTAAAAATATAGAAATATTTAAAAATATATCAAATATTTCGAATATTTGATAAAATTGATCGAAGTCAGCTGATTTTGACAGATCAATTATGTGAGAAATTCAAACTTTTCTTTTTCTTATTATTATTACTAATTATTATAGTATTATATTATTCTATAGATTTATTAAAGTTTGTAACTAAAAGAAGGATGACAGAGAGTTATCCAATCGAGAGTTAGCTTGATTTCTTTTTTGAAGACAAGCCATCAACAAATGATATTTACTTATCAAACCCTTTTTGTTTTTCAATCACGTATATATACATATGTATATATGACTCTCTGTACGTGTGTGTGTGTGTATGCATGTGAATTCTCGTCGGAATCTTCATACCGATTTTGTTTACACCAGTATACTAACCGAACGAAAACATCTCCTGGAAACATTTCAAACAGTAGTACGGAAAAAGTATAAAAAGAAAAATGTCTGGTGACCAAAAATGTTATCACTAGTGTTTGGAGTCAACCGTAAGGAAAAGAAGAAATAAGAAAAAAGAAAAAAAGAAACAAAAAAAGGAAAAGCAACTTTTCGCGATTCTTCGAAAGTCTTGAAATATCTTGGAAAGTGTTTTCTTCTTTTTTTATTTATTTTTGTTAGCTGAAGAAAACAAAGCAAAAGAAAAGCAAACAAAACAAAAGGAAACAAGTTCTGTTGCTTTATTTTCTTTTTTCTTTTTTATAGGTAAAGTAATAAGAATTTTAACAATACTTTTTAACAATCTTTTAGTAAATGATATTAATAATTTGTTTTCTTTTTTCTATATATGTTATATATATATATGTATATTTGTGTTTTATTTCGAAATGAAAGAATTGATTTTCTCTTGTGTGCATCTTTTTTTTCTACAATTCGAATTTGTCGAATATCACAATTACATAGATATATTATACGGGATGATTCAAAATAATTGTCAATAATTTATTAATTATTAGCGAATCTTAATTATTTTATTTTTTCATTTATTAATCATCATAAATAGAAGACTCGCCAAAAGCGTCCAAATTTTACACCAATTTTTCGCATTACTTTTTTTTCCAAAAACAATCGTATTCAAAACACGTTACAGTGGATACAAATTAAAGAGATTTGTTTGAAAAACATTTGACCTGAAATAATCGTGAAATAGAAATCTGAGGGTCGTCGAAAACTTTAAAAAAAAAAAAAAAGAAAGAAAAAAAAGAAAGCGTCCCTTGATGATTGTATTAAATTTAATTAAACGAAAATACGATATGATCGATTTTTCACAAGTGTTTCAAAAATATTTTTCTATATGCGTTATTAATTAATTAATCATAATAAAGAAGAGAAAAACAAAAGGAAAGATTAATTAAAATTAAAATTCGTTGCTCGCAACATAAAAATACAAGTTGTTGAATTTATTGCAAGTTACTTTGAATCATCTTGTATAGACCCACACATACGCACATATATTCACACATATATGACTTCTCATAAAAATTTCTCTTATAAATAATTCAACGATTTAATAATTTGAAATAAAACATTCGATATTATCAAACGTTTTCTTCCACGTATTTCTATTAAAATGTTATCAAAAGTAAAATAACAATTCTCTCTCTCTCTCTCTCTCTTTCTTTCTCTCTTTTTCTTTCTCCCTTTGTCCTTCTTTCTTTTATACATGGTATCGATAAAGTAAAGACCAGAGAGACTATCATGATTTGCAGGAAAGCCCCTTTACCTGGTGAAATCTAGGTCTTTGATTTTTCGACACGTCGAGCAAGCTAATCGCACGTGCATCTGACACGCGTATCCCATTCGCTTCTAAGGCTACTCGTTCGTTCCTATAGAAGCTGAAACTCAACGATCGTTATTGTTGTTAGCAAGGCAACAAGTGGTATGTGAGGGTGCACTTGATTCGCACGCTGTTCACAATCAACCAAAGCCGATACTTTGATGACGGCCGAACGCACGCAACCCCAACGGCTGTCACGCCAACTAGAAACCGATATATGTATGTGTGCGTGTGTGTGTGTATGCGTGTGTGTATATGTTGTTACCTAATATCATTTAATCATCCTTTTTGATTTATTATACTTTAAAAGATATTTCATAATTTCAATATCAATTTTATAGATTGATCTTTACTTACGATTATTTACGAAAAAAAAAAAAATTATTTAATCCAATTATTCGTGTATACTATTATTAAATTATTATTGAACTCATTTTATTTATTAACTTCCTGGTTTTTTCTTTTTCTTTTTTTTTTTTTTTAAATTAAGAATTAATTTAATTCGATTTGTTTCATCATGGTCGTATGTTATACTCATCGTCGTGATCATTGTTAAATCATTATTTATTCGCTCGATTTTATTTATTATTTTATTACTAATCTTCTATTTACTTATTAATTAATTATTATTCACTCTATATGATCATTAACAATAATAATAATTTATAACAGTTCCATTATACATAGGCATATATTTAAATAATTTATTTGATGACATTAGTATCTATAACATTATTGTTAATATCAATAATTTCATTATCTTATTCATTATGAATAATATCATTTATATCATTGAATTATTTAATTAATTTGTTTGACAAAGCGATGAATAATATAGGCAATTAATATACGAACATTTATTTTAATAATCCGTTTTTTGATCTATAATAAAAGGAAAACAAAAAAGCAAAAAAAGGAAGAAAACAAAAATGAAAAGAAAAAAAGGAACAAGGAATGACTTTTGTTCATAAAAATCATTGATGAATCACGATCGAAATCTTTTATCAATAGAATATAATCTAATAAAATCGAAGTTTTAATTAAAACGATTTTATTATCGAAGATATATTTGAACCATCTTTGTCGATTTTTCAATCAATTTTCCGATTTCAAGAAAACTTTTGGGAAAACTTTGGATTACTTTAATAACGTTAAGTTCGAAAAGTCCTTAAGAAAGACACATTCACAATCTTAGAATCGAATTTTGATTGAAATTAAAAGCTTTCTCATAATTTCATATTCTAATGATAAAACTAACGATATATATATATATATATATATATATATATATATATATATATAGAGAGAGAGAGAGAGAGAGAGAGAGAGAGAGAGAGAGAGAGTATGATGGCAAAGAAAGAGAAGAATGGGAATGAGTATCGGAATGAAACTACAAGCTTCTTTGCCTTTTGTGTTCTCAAGATGTAATTTCTCCGGACATCTCAATTATTCAGATACTCTGTATTGGCGTTAGTAAAACATTCTATGGATTTTTTTTTTCATTGATCAATACGATCAAAGGATCTCGGTTTAACAAGAGTACACGCAATTTTGTAGAATTTAACAAAACGTAATAAAAAAAGATATATATATCAACTAAAAATGAAACATTTAATAATTAAAAAGCTCACTCTGAAACGAAAAAATAAATTTATTTTATAGTATTATATCCGAGCTTAAAATGTTAGATATTCTCTATCTGTCTATCTATCTGTCTATCTTTTTTGTGTATCTCTCCCTTTCTCTCTCTCTCTCTCTCTCTCTTTCTCTTTTGTAGAATTTAATAAAAAGTGTGAATCTTTGAACAAAGTAAAACGTTTAATAATTAATAAAAGCCGACTTTTGGAAAGAATAAATTTATTGGATTGAATTATATAAAAAATTAGAGCTTCAAATATTCTTTTTCTATCTCTCTTTCTTTTTATTTTTATAGAATTTCAGTGTAATAATTAATAAAAATTGAATAAATTTATTGAATAATAGGGTTGAATGATATCGAATATTAAACTTGTGCCTTGTTGATATGATACCCCATAGTATTTCCATAAGGAAAAAATAGTTGTAATATGGCGACAATGTTTAGAATTATTAAAACAAATGACAAAGTCGTTGGCATGAAATTGCTATTTACGCGGGAGGGAATTGTGACGTTAAGACGCTATTAAATTTGCTCTTTTTTCTTGTCTCGAGTTTTAATAGTCATTTACATGAAAAGCTTTTAATAACATTAAAGATAAATTATTTGATAAGTATATTTATCAAGCTCGTGTATCTTAATATTATTCAATTAATTCTTTATTTATCGTTTATCTTTGTTATCTTTATATCGTATTTATCTTTATTATCGTTTAAATGAAACGATTAATAAACATTTCTCGAATTAATTTAATTTCTCTTCTCGAATCTAGAATATTTCTTTTTTTTTCTTTCTTTCTTTATTTAATGTTTAAACTTGATTTAAATCTTCTATTAGATTTTATTAGACATATTTATTATATATTGATATACTTAAATTTATATCTAATATGAATAATAATATTTTTATCAAATTTGCTAATCTTAATTGAATATACATATCTTATATAATTATTTATAATTAAATATAAGTTATCTATAATTAAATATAAAATATAATTTGAACGCGTAGTAATACGCGTATTCAATAGTTTATTAAAAGATAGATTCATGATAAAAGATATTATAATTATCTATTCAAAGATTATTTTCAATTATCTAATTAAAATTTAATAATTAATAAATCAATGGTTAATGGGTGATTTCGGATGTAGATTCTTTGAAAAAAGATGCAATGTGTCTGCTATATTACGATCACAATTTTTAACGAGATTCTTGCAATCAAAATTAAAATCATTTTATCGATCGTTTTTTTCGTGCTTCAAACTATGAAAAACAGAATATGCATCGTGTGTTACAAAGGTCCATGAATATTATGAGTCTACTGATTGTTGGTTTTAATTATCTCTAAAAAAAGCAAAAAGAAAAAAATAAGCAAAAAATATTAAGTGACACTTTCATTTGAAACGACTATTATAACTTTTAATTATAATCTTAAACAGAATCCCATATTTTAAGATAATCTTTAAAAATAATCAATTTTGCATTCTTTTATATTTCCCTCATTTACGTAGTAAATAATAATATCCGATAAACATAAAAATTTTCTTATTAAATATTTATAAACGAACGTGGAATACGTATAACAGAATAAAAACTTTTAATGCGTTAATTTTATCTATATTTATTTTTTATTTAATGTTTACCTTTTGTAAAGTTTATTTAACATTTATCCCATTGTACATAAATATAAATTATTAAATATACAATTTAACGTGAATAATTAATATTGTATAAATAAAGCGATTAATTAAAAATGAATTGAATTGTATGATTTTAAATATTGGGAAAAAAAGAAGGGAAAATTTATTGAGCATAAATCTAAGAAAATTTTAAATCATCAATATTCTCCTTCTCTCTCTTTCTCTCTTTAAAGTAACTTTCATATATGGCTACACAAATCGACGTTATTTTATCAAAGAAAACGAGTAATCGAGGTTCTTTGGCGAAAACGATCAACGGTATTTCACTTTGCGATACTTGCCTTTAATGCTCTTTTATATACTATGTTTCAGAGTATCATACTTTATAACGTTCACGTCTATCTTAATTTTACCCTTTGTAAGAAGCACTCCGATCATCGATCGATCGATAGATCGTACGAACGATACTGTACAAATAAAATCATTTACGCGAAGAAAAGAAATATATATACTTTGAAACGAACACAATTTTTTATTCGTTTTACGTAAGAATATTTTGAAATTGAAATATAAATTGCAATTTTCTCGATGATCGCAATTATCGTTTTAGAAATCAATTAAAGTTATTATCGATTTTTTAACGAAAAAATTTTTTTTCTTAATTTTTCTTTTTTTTAACGAACGCGAATATCGATTGTTGTTTTCATTGATTGCAAAAGAGACAAAAAAATAGCGAGAGAAAGAAAATATTGTGGTAATAATTAATTAAAATTCTGCTTATTCTTATATGCAAAATTATGTAGAATTAATGCAAATATCGATTGTTGTTCATATTGATTACGATAGTCTGTTAATAGGTAATTAAAATTATGGTTGATCTGAGTAAGAAATTGTGTAAAACATATACAAACATTGATTGTTGGTTCCCATTGATTGCATTTCTGTATTAAACACCTATACGTTAATTAAGGTCTTATTATCAGTAAAAAGTTCTTTTCATTTTCCTTTTCTTTTTTTTTTAAATATATAATCGTACAAATATCGATTGTTATTTGCATCGATTGCAATTACGTATTATGAATTAATCGAAATAAACGATTTACGATAACGGGAAAATTTTTTTCAGTAGGAATGCAAATGCTGATTATATGGGGTCTATTAAATGGTCTATTAAAATCATGAAAGATTTTATTAGAAAACGTATTACAAATATCGATTGTTATTTACACAGATTGTAATTATTGATTAATTAATTGACTTTGTGGTTTGGCTTAATGACTGAAAATTTTTTTAACGTCTACCAATGCAAATAACGATTTTCATTAACACCGATGGCGATACTAAAAAGTATTACAAGAAAATTGTCCAATAAAATTTTCTACGAATATAAATATTTATTCGTATCGTATGTAAAAAAAAAAAGAGAAGAAAGAAAGAAAAAGGAATAAAATAAAATGCCGATTGCAATAAAGGTATTTGTAAAAAAAAAAAAGAAAAAAAGAAATTATTTCGCATTATTTGTTATTCTCGAAATTAATCGTAAATATGGAACATTAAATACTACCGACGTAAAACTAAATGAGATTTCCTCTCTCTTTCTCTCTCTCTCTCTCTCTCTCTCTCTCTCTCTCTCTCTCTCTCCTTTCTTTTTCTCTTGTATAATATTTCTCGTAATTCTCCGATGCACCAATCATGAACCACGTAGCGTATGTATCGAAGTAGATACTTGAACTCTGGCTCACAGTTGGGGGTAACTTTAATGAAGAGGGTGACCCAGAGAGGGAAAGCACATTGAACTTCCTGCGTTCCTCGAGCTTACGACGACTCTGCTATTAAACGAATGAAAAGAGAAGAAGATGAAGAAGAAGAAGAAGAAGAAGAAGAAGAAGAAGAGGAAGAAGAAGGAGAAGGAGAAGAAAAAGAGGAAGAAAAGAGAGAGAGAGAGAGAGAGAGAGAGAGAGAGAGAGAGAAAAGTCTAGTAAAAAAATATGTTTTTCACAGCGACTTTTTTTCAAAATGTTCATATTCCAAAGTAGAGATTCTCCTCGAGATATCTCGACGATTACGTTACTCTCTTATCGTAGTATATAGGTACTCGTAGTCAAGAGTTTCGAGGAAGAAAATTTAAAAGCAGAATTCTCTCTCTCTTTTTCTTTATCTCTCTGACGCAGGTACTTTAACCTACTAGCTACATAGAAAAATATTTGTCGAATTATAATTAATATTATTGTAACATTTATTCCGAATATATTTATCGAATTAATATCGAAATGCAATTTAACTTGAAATATTTCAATATTAAACATATGAAATAAACTGATGTAGATAATTATGTCTTTGATATTGACGAACGTTCGAGATACGTACTCTTGATTCTATTTGTATTATTAAATTAAATTGCGTGTATCATTAATTCCGAATTTACTTATTCGAACGTTAATATTTAAATATGATTTAATATTCTTCTCATTCCGTCCTCCCACTATTCCACCCCATCCCAACCCATACCATCACCACCAAAAAAAAAGAACGAAAAAAAAAACTGAAAAACAAAAAGAAAAAGAGAGAAAAAAAAAAGAAAGCTAATTTCCTATACACAGATAGCATTGCTTCAAATTGATCATGTATTGAAAGCGGCCGTGTAACATGAATAAAATGATAGAAAAAAAAAGGAATAAAAAATGTTTTACTTGTAACATATGCATGTATGTAGCATAGGATCGTAAACGAAGCGAGAGAATATAATGTTTTTATCGAAAAACATGAATGCGATGCGATCGATAAGGATGTCGACGAACGTATCAGCGATGGTTAAACGAACTGAAACTTCCAACATTGATAATACCGTAGTCACAAATGTCATTTCATTCGACCACATTCTAGTCGAACCGCATGTCTCTCTACCAACGACAATTACAGCAGCCATCGTACAACGATATCTCCTGCAGGACGTTTCATTTGCTTCGACATGAAAAATTTTTATTTATTTTCTACGATATATTCAAATATATGTGTATGTGTGTGTGTGTGTGTGTATATATATATATAATAAATATACGTACTCTTAGATTGTACATACTCGAAAGAGTCGTTCGCTTGAAGAGCTTGTCTCTTTAACTGTCGTATCGATCGTATCCCATACGTACATATTACGTACAGTGTGTCGCAAAAATGTTTTAATATCTTTTTTCTTTCTTTCTTTGTTCTTTTTTTATTTCTTTTTCTTTTCTTTTCTTTTTTTTAGTTCCTCAAATCGAATTTTTAGATTCGAAAAGATACGCTTCGAAAGCAGATTTTTATATAATACTTTTTTTCTCTATCTTTTTTTTTTTTTTTTCTTCTTTTTCATCGAACGACTATACGTCTGTACGTGCGTATGTGTATATTCGCGAACGAGATATTTATAATAGAGAATTTTTAAGTTTTATGTTACAGATAGAAGTGACTGTGTATTATTTTAAAAATAGAGAGATAAGTTAGTACTTATTTAAGTACGTTAGTGCTTTTACCTCGGTTATTTTCTCGATGGAATTCTAGGAAGAACATTATATCAGAACTTTCTAGTAAAATCTCTTAAAAATTTTATCACTTTTCATCGCTTTTTGTTTTCTTTTCTTTTCTCCTTTTTTTTTCTTTTCTTTTTCCTTTTTTTTTTTTAGTAAGGTAGCGGCTATCATTTCGATGGTGGTACATTAAAAATTTAAAAGGGGATTTACGTTGCTTCGGAAACACCTTCCGCTTTGTAATGTACTTAATTATGACTTTTCGTTAATTATGACAATAATGTTAAATAATATAAAAGGTATAACTTTGTTTTACGAACAATTTGTCGAAGAAATATTTGAACATTTTAATATAAAAATTGTAACATTTCACGTAGCACGATAATTGTTCATTTTCTTCCAAACCGACAAAATTGATTTAAGAGGAACATTTGTATACGTTCTTCGATAAATTTTACGAAATACGGAATAGTATTTTATGTTCTTCGAGAAGAAAAAAAAATTAGACTTTTTCGATTTGAAAAAATATATACTTGAAAATATTTCGTTGCTAGATCTTTTTTTTCAAGCACGTCATAATAAAAAAAAAAGAGAAGAAAAAACGAAACTTTATTTATGGTTTATGTATGTAGTATTTTATGTTGCGAAAAAATGATGGAATATTTTTTTCCTTTTTTTTTTTTAAATTGAGCTCGTTAGATTAGAAACAAAATACATATTCTACAGTATTTAATTATTATGCTGTGAAAAATGTATATATATGTATATATACGTATAATTTATTGCAAAAATATTTGAGTGATTATTTTGAACTAATTGTTTAAATTATAAAAAAGTATTTTCAGAGACATCCAATTACTATTTCACGTTAAAACAAAATATACGATAAAAATTAGAAAAAAAAGGAAAATAAAAAACACAATTCCGTAGAATTTAATCGCAAAACATGTGCAAATGTTTCTTTTAAATCAATTTTTTCAATTTGAAAGAAGTTATCCAATTATTATGCTACGTGAAACGTTATAATTTCAGCGTACAATTTCTAGCTAAAATATTCGAATTGTACATTATATTCAGAAACACATACTGAATAATTATCGAATATCTAATAAAAAGAAAAAAAAAATTAATTAGTATTCCACAGAAAAAATATCAAAAAATTATAAACAAAAAAAAGATACATATGTATTTTCATAACTTTTTTTATTGAAAAAAAAAAAAGAAAATTAATAGCAAAATGAAAAAGAGAGAAATAAAGAAATAAAAAGTTGTTATTCGTAATCTTTGATCGATATTCAAAGAAAAAAAAAAATGAAAAAAGAACAGAAAAAAAGAATACCCACGAATTTTGTCGTCAATCCAAATAGTTTTGAAACGTATCGTAAACACAAACGTACACATACACAAACAAAAAGGATTCGCATTCGCTAACAAATAATACGAACGATATTCGGTAGTCTAAATAAACACGACAGGATCGCAAAATAAAGCGTTCAATTCTCACGTTAATCTGATCGTTGATTGGCTTTCGCGCGTTTTATTGTTCCAACTAAATTTATTTCTTGTTATCGATGAGAATACCGTCGAAACATGACGATTATTATTCACCGAGTTGTCGTGGGGTTCGTTTAAAAAAAAAAAAAAAAAACAAAACGAAAAAGGGAAAAATTAAATAAAATAAAAAGAGAGAAAGAAAGAAAGAGCTAAAGAGAGAAAGAGATAGAGAAAGAGAGAGAGAGAAATGCACATACGTATACACACATACATATAGATAGAGCCACAAACAACGCATAAGTACGTTGCCTTTGGAAAAACGAGGGAGTATTTCTCTCTCTTTCTTTATCTCACCCTCTTTCTCTTTTTTCTTTATCTCTCTTATCCTTTTTCTTTTATCAAAGAGGAAGAAAGCTTTTCACTTGGAAATGTTGAAACGGTGCCGATGAAGATCGTTCTCTGTCACGACAAGCCATGTCTCTTTTTCTATATGTATGTACATATGTATGTATGTATGTATATATGTATGTACGTATATACATAAATATGTACCTACATACGTATATAAATACATATATATATATATATATACATATATATATACATATATATACACGTATATATATATAGAGAGAGAGAAAGACAAGAAGAACGAAGAGAATAATTCTCTCTCTCTCTCTCTCTCTCTCTCTCTCTCTCTCTCTCTCTCTCTCTCTATCTCTCCTTCTCTCCTTCTCTCGTACTCGACGTAAACGTTGCCTCTCTCTTTGCGAAAGTTTGTTCTACGATTGTAGCACCGTTGGTGTCAGATAAACCACGGAAAAGCGATATTATCCCGAAGTAATCGTCGAGAGACGTGAAACAGATGAGGGTTGGAAAGAGTAAAACAAAATCAAAAAAGAGAGAGAGAGAAAGAGAAAGAATGGGAGTAGGAAGGTGGGAGGGGGAGAGAGAGAGAGAGAGAGAGAGAGAGGATGAAATGAGGCCGAGGATTTTCTCTGGCCTCTTTTTTATCATTTCCTCCTTGATAGTACTTTAGAAAAAAAGAAAAAAGAAATGGATGAATAAAAGAATATATATATATATATAAATAATTGTATATAAACTATTAGATATAATATATATTTTTTTTCTTTTGTATAAAAAAGAAATGTAAATATAGAGGTAAATAAATTAAATATGTATGACTCGATAATGAAGTCATATAATATTTTTATTAAATAAAATCATTGAAAAAAGAGATGTTTTATTTATATTATTATGATTATATAAATATATATATATATATATATATATATATATATATATGTAGATGTATTTCTTAGTATATATAATAAACGTGTTGATAAAAATTGAGTAACGTTATATGAATGATCTATAAAATCGTTCGATTTTTTATATCAAATGAAAGTACTAAAAAGTATATTTAATATTCTATTTTCATTCGTATCTATATATAAGAATAGAAATAAAATTTTCAATAATACGATATGAACGAAGTAAAATAAGTTAAGTTCTCTTTCTCCTCTTTTTCCCTTCGTATTAAATAAATTTACTTCAAAAAATATTTCATTTCTATTTTTATTCGACAAAATGATAGAAATTATATGAACGATCGAAACACGCTTAACTTGTAATTAATATTAAATCAAAATTCAATGATATTCCTTCTCTCTCTTCTTCTATTTCTTTATCTATTTTTCTTTCTTCTTTATTTTTTCTTTTTTTTTCGATCATCGTAACCCGTTAGAAAGTCAAGAAAAGCAATTCGCTCGCAAATGCATCATATAAGATCGCAAATCGATCTCCTATAAAGGTAATCTTTCACCGAGCGCGTCATAAAGCTTCCAATCGCTTTTCGCACAGTAGTATCTCTCTTTCTCTCTCTCTCTCTCTCTCTCTCTCTCTCTCTCTCTCTGTCTCTCTGTCTCTCTTTCTCCCTCTTTTTCTCTATCTCTATTTCTCTCTCTCTCTCTCTATCTCTCTCTATCTCTTTCTCTCTTTCCTTTTCGAGGAGATCGAATCGGTGAGGTACTTCGCACACCTCATCCTCGTAAAATTTGTATTCGAGCAATGCTCTTCTCTCACGGCTACACCTTCGAGCTCGAATAAACCGCGAGAAAGCTTTATTGTTCAAAGATAATCGCTCGAAAACGAGTATGTGACGTATTTCTTTCTATCAATTCTCACTATAATATGTTCATGTCAAATCATTTTTAACAACATCGTTAATTTTAAAAATACGATTTCCTTTTTCTTTCTTTCTCCAGTTCTATTGATTTTTAACAAAAAAAAAAACAAAACAAAGAAGAAAGAAGAGTAGATAGAAGAGATTAGAATTAAATTTTTTAGACACAGTAGGAAATAAATTGTATATATATATGGGTATATTTTATTTCTTATGAAACTCAATAAATCAATCGTCCATACACACAAACACACATATTTGAAAATAAAATGATATATAAATAAATAATAATAAAATGATAATAAAAATAAATGGTATATATATAAATATATATAATTAATAATTATAATATATATATCAATTTAAAAAAAATTATTCACATTTCTGCATTGAATGAAATTTGTTAAAAATTCTTAAAAAACATTCACATATACTCGCATATAAAATAAACCTTCTCGTTAAACTTTCTTCACGATATCCTATAAATCAATTCTTTCAATTTTTTCCTTTATTATAAATTTATTGATTCCATAATATACTTAATCTCTTTTCATCCTCTACCCCATTTCACTCCCGTACAAAATTTTCCTAAGCAAATAATTTTTTCAACCAAATAATTTATTCTGAATTTTGCCAAGATAAAAAAAAATAAAAGAGAGAGAGAGAGAGAGAGAGAGAGAGAAAATAGAGAAAACATTTCGTACTCGTACGAAATAAAGTTGGCACGCGAACGTTCCATCATAGTTAAAAAAAAAAAAAATAAAAAAATACAAATAAAAAAAAATGAAAATAAAAAAGAGAGAACGAGAGAGAGAAAAAGAGAGAAGAAAGGATCGCACATTTATAATCCTTCGATCTCGATGCATCGACCGTGCGTTTTATGAAAGCTGCGAGAAGAACATTATTTGCGAGCACGCGCTCACTGAGAAAAATCTACGATCGGACGTGTCATAAATTATTCGTCACGTTAGCATCGATCGCTATTTATCGTTCCTTCGTACGTTACCACCCCCTCCTGGCCCACCCCCAACCCTCAACGCTCCCCCTTGTTGTCATATTTCTTTCATAATCTTTCACGTTGAAAATCTCGATGACGATCTCGTTAACCGTTGAAATATGTTGTTATTGTTAATAAAAAAAAAGAAAAAGAAAAAGAAAAGCAAATAAATTCGTTCGATTTACAAAATTCATTCTAATTTCCTTTTTTCTCCCTTATTTTTTTTTCTCGTTTTATTTTATCATCACGCTCTCGCTTCTATTTCTTTTATTTATCATCTTTTTCATCTAATCTCTTTTTGTTTTCTTTTTTTTTTTTTTACTTGGAACTTACAACGTGAAAGTTACATAATCCGATAAAGATCATCGATATTATCTTTATTATCAACGTTTGTAGAGTCTAGTAAACTTGTTCCTTTTTTTCCTCTTTTCTTTCTTCTTTCTCCTTTTTTCTTTCTCGTTTTTTTAATGCGATCGATAATATCTAATAATAGAATAACAGTTCCAGTTTAGAGTCAAGTTAGTTCGTTCGAAGTCAATGTACTCTTAGTTTTCTTTTCTTCGGATAGAATGTAAATAATAGGTCCCAGATGCATTTGTTAGATAAACCTTAAAAAAATTTACGTGTATGTCTGTGTGTGTGTGTATGTATAATTAAGTAGTATAAGATACTTATATTAAATTTATATAATGGAATCAAATACCACAAAGTACCTACTTATATTAAATTTATATATCGAATCAAGTACTATAAGTACTTTTTACCAGTTAAGAAATTTCTTTCATTTTTCAATAGGGAATTAATTCAATGTCATAAAATTCAAACCATCATTTTTATAGAACATCGTTATATAAAACGGTGAAAAGGATCAGTAAAGAAATGAATATTAAATGTATAAAATAAAAATAATTTTGCACCATGAAAAAGAAAAAGAAAGAATTATAACATTTATAAAATATAGACAACCATTTTTATAAATTATAAAAATGATTATCAATGAATTATCTCTCTTTCTATTTTATTGTCTTTCTCTCTTTTTCTATATATATATATATATACATAAAAGTTAAAACATATATGTACGTATACATGTACGTGTGTATGTACGTTAGATAAAAGATTGTATACCATTCTATGTATTTGTAATAAATTATGTATGAATATTCTTCGACACACCCTAGAAAAAATGTTGTACGTGTTCTCACTCCTGAACAACCAACCCTTAAAAAACTTATCTCTTCTTAACTTAAGTCCGAGCAATTTTTTCTATAGTAACTTAGTAATTTTCAATAACTTTAAGTAGAAAAAAATAAGCGAGGAAAATTGATTCTTCATTTAAAGACAAAATAAATAAATAATTGATGAAAATATGTGACCATATAAAGAAATGAAAATTATTTCGAATGATTTTTAAAATGTAGTGCGAAGGTATTAGTTGAGAAAAAAAAAACATTTAAAGAAAAAAAAAAGAAGAGAAATGGATGTGTAAAGCGTAATTTGGAACAAGTAAGAATTTCGAGAATAAATATGAACGTTTGAAAAAATAATTTGATGAAGATTTACAAAGCGAGTGAGTGTTTGTTACCAAGACCATTGTTTTTTATCACACATCCCTAACACAAACAACATTAAGTACTTACTTACACGCAACTATTTTTCAACTCCATAAAATATATCACGTACAAAGTAAAACTATAATATTCTTATTCACCTAAATCACATTCTCTCAAAAGCTCGTACACGTAGCTAGTTAAATGTATTAAATAAAATCGATCATTATTTTACAGAACATCATCGAGAAAGATCAAAGTATATTTAAATATTATATATCAAATGAATTAGCGAACATCATGAAAAATATAAATTCAACGGACATTGAAATTAATATAATAAATTGTGAAATATCATGAAAGATAGATCAATACGATGAACTATAAAATGTATAAAATTAAATCAATCATTTCTCTGTAGGATAATATTATCAGAAAAGACGTGATTCAAAGTGAAACTATTAAAATTTATACGATCAAATCTCCTTGTTTTCTTTTTTTCTTCAATAGAGTATTATCGAAAAAGAGATACGAAATCGAAAGGATCAAAGAGAATAGTTAGAAAAAGTAATGATTTACAAATCGATGATTATTGTTAAAAAAAAAAAAGAGAGAGAAACGATGAAGGGATGTGAAACTTGCAAAAAAAAAAAAGAAGAAATTGTTTCTCGATCTCGTAAAATATTGAAACAAATATCTACGTCGATGTGTCGATGTTATTAGAAAAGTACATTTGAAGAATCTTCTTGAACAGAGAAAATCTCGATTTCCTTTGGAACTTCTTAGTGACGTAATGGAACGACAGACGAGGAAGGATGTCGTTGAGCTAGATTAGGTGGGAGTAAGGCGTTTCTCGCATGTGTTTCCGTCACAGCAAGGTGCGACGATAGGCTTGCCAACACCATCGATCGCGTCAAACAGTAATGCGGGCTAATGTACGCTCGGTGCACGCTAATGTACGAGAAGCGACAGTATGGGGTAGGTTGAGTGGGTGGTTGGGTGGGTAAAGGGGGTTGGGGATGGAGAAGGGTGGGAAAATTAAGGAGCTGATAAGCCTTATCGAGCGACGGCTTGTTTCGCTTCGTCTCTACCCCCAACTCTTGCTAGCCTGTTAAGGCTAGCATAATATAGGTACTTGACAGGTAGGCCGTCCAAATTCTACAACTGATAAATAACTGTATTATGCGTAAGCCTGTTATACTAGTTCTAATTTTTATAACATGATCATTTCTTAATATGAAATAATATAATAAATTGAATAATTATTAAGAGTTAAAATGGTTAAATGGAAAAGTTTCATCTGTTACATTATCGGTTTATAAGCAAAATTTATTCATTTTAATTTGTGTTACTTGTATATATTTCATTGTATATGTTATTCGATGTATATGTGTGTATTGTATTTTTATAATGGTTAAAAGAAAAAGTTGTAATACATTAAGTTAGAATTGTTAGAATTGTTACTATTATTATTGTAATTTATTAAATTTATATTGTATTGTTTTATATTAATATTTCATTAGAGAGTTCTATTGAAATTAGAAATTATTATTTATTGACTTTATATATTATTATTATTATTATTATTAATATTATTATTATTATTATTATTATTATTATTATTATTATTATTATAGTAATTTATTGAATTTACATTTTATTATTTTATATTAATAATTTTGCTATATACAAATATATGTAATAATAATGCTATATACAGTTTACTAACTATTCTAAGAAACATTATACCATATTAGTTCTCTCTCGAACAATCACAATACAATTACTACCATTATAATATTTACAATACTGTATGAAATGTACCTATTATATTACAGTTCCATATAAATTATCGTATGCGTATAATATCTACGAGGGAAAAAGCTAACAAAATTAATAAACGTTTAAATACGTAAAAGTAAAGAGAAAGAATAAAGAAAAAAAAAAAAACGTACATAATCAAAATAAAAATAAAGCAAAAAAACAAGCGAGAAAAATAAGAGAAAGAAAAAAAAACAAGCAAGAAATTTAATTGCTAATTTGATCGATTCGAGAAGATCTCAAAAGAGCGGAGAAATTATCCGGTCACCCTCTATATAAAAAGAACTCGAGCGTATAAGGTTTATACATAGAAGAAGAGAGGCTCTTTTCTACGTAACGCTTTGGAAAATCAATGCGTCTCGACGATGCGAAAAGGAGACATGAACGCACCTTTTTTTCTCTCTCTCATACATCCCAGGGAAAATATACGAGGAGGAGGGAGGAGGAAAGAGGAGAAGGAGGAGGAGGAGGAGGAGGAGGAGGAGGAGGAGGAGGAGGAGGAGGAGGAGGAGGAGGTCGCCATGTCTCCTCGCGTTTATTGTCGTCTCAGGGGTGACGTATCTATCAAAGCTTTTTTTACCGGTTAGCGATACAAGTTGCCGTGATTCGCATGTAACTTTAGCTGGCTGGTTTTCTCCCCCATCCTCTCCATCTACCCACCCACCCCCATACACATTTAAACATCCACATCTATGACTACACACGATCCATACCATACGCAGCACACTCGTCGTACACTCACGCTTCTCTCGTGTATCTCGGATAAATTCAATGCAGCCTTCTTCTTGAAAGCGTTGAAAAAGAATCGATATCATCTATCGACGACGTTGAAAAAAGTGCAATATGTCATCGGCCGAACTATCTTCCTTCTATGTAGGTACACACGATATATGTGTGTATGTTCTATTTTTGTATATAGTACGTACTATCCAATACTTTGAAGTTATAATAGAGACACCCGTTATATCCTCTATCCTCAGGATTCTCCCACAAAAGCTGAATCCATCTCATAGTATCGACCAATGCGTCCCGTCCTACTCCCTCAACCCTCTACACCACCACCCCATCCCTTAGTCCAACCAGCTAATGCACGTTGATGCATTCTTGATCGGATCGATCGATCCGATCGACATATCTATACACGTGTAATTCGAGAACGGCAACGATTCGTCGATGATATTTTCCATCGTATAGTATATATATATATATATGTGTCTGTGTCTGTGTATGTGTGTGTGTACCTAGTTTACGGGATAATTAATCCATTATCCCGTTGATACGTAATGTCCGTCCGTTCGATCAATAACTCGATTAAAAAGAAAATATTCCAGAATGAATAATTGGAAACTTTTTTTTTTTTCTTTTTACCTCATCTTCTTTCTCTTCTTTTTTTTTATTTTTCTCTTAATCAGGAAATATAAATTTCTTCAGGGAGAAGGAAGAAAGAAGGGAGAAAGAAAAGTAAGAAAAAGAAGAAGAAGAAAAAGAAGAAGAAATAAGATTCGTATAAAATCGTTTATCGTATTAAGAGAGATAAAATTTCTTTTCTTATTATTTAACAAGTTTAGAAAGATAAAATGTTATACCAAAGTATTGTAGATCTTAAACGAAGCTTCGGACGTACGCCTTTCATTTTCTCAAAAGCTACTCCAATTTCAAGAACGGTGAGTGCACTTTCATATTATGTACATCATCTGAATCTTTCTCTCTCTCTCTTACACTTTCTCTATCTATCTCTCTTTTTCTCTTTCCGACTCTTTCTGTATTTCTCCTCGAAAGTTGAAGAGGATGAAAGAGTAAACATTTGAAATTATTTTTCGATATATAAGTAAACTTTCTGCATACTTTTGAAGGATACACGCGTGTTAATTTACGATCATGAATTAACATCGATTATATTAATTACATTACTATTATTACATAATATATTTGTAATCGTGCGTGTTCTACGTTTGCGTTTGTATTTGCATTTGTGTTTCGAGGTACTCGTTTATACGTTAATTAACGTATGAGTTTGCAAGAAAAGCGGTTAACTTAATTTCGAATCCATCAATCGTACATATCGATTATCGTTATTTATGAATCCTATGGGATAATATCAAACAATAAAATGAAATTTTGCGTGTTTACAATCGATCAATTCGAGATATATTCATTGATTTTCTAAACTATTAGACGCACTTCATGTTCATCAAATCGGAATTATCACCGTCGATTGGTAAAATCGATGTAAATAGTTAGATTCCATCGAGAAAGGATTATCTATTATTTCCCTTCTGACACAAGTATATTACATATACATATACACATACACATACATTTCTATATATATATATGCATATATATATATGTATGTATAGATATGTACATTCAGAAGATTTTGAATAGCGATCACGTATATACAATACAAAGTGGTTCATCGAGCGTAAAACATTGACCCTTTTGTTTCGTCACGTTAGCCATTGTAACGAAATACAGGGAATCCAGAGTCATAATGAAGTAGGACGCCATTCGTTCGTTCGTTCGTTCGTTCGTTCGTTGGTTCGTTCGTTCGTTCGTTCCTCGATAAATTTCCAACAAGAATTATTTATTGTTCTAAATTCCATTGGCCCGGAGGCAGCGCAAAAGCGATACGAACGATCCAGTTTGAAAGCCAGCGAATAATTTACTAACAGCTTTAAATTAACCGGTAGGTATAGACAATGACTGGCTGGGGACCAATATATATACTCTCTCTCTCTCTCTCTCTGACTGTCTCTTTCTCTCTCTGTCGTTCATTCTCTCTTATCGTCATCTCTTTCTCGTTTAGTCACGTTTAATCGTAAGTAGTTAGAGAATAAATTTATTAACTTTATTCGTGATCATCATCTTAATGATTTATCTTAACGATAAGAACTGAAAATGAATTTCTAGTAATATACTAACTCAACTTTCTTTATTGTTATTATCTATGTAAAGAAATTAACAGATAGATGTAAGTTTTTATATTAATTTGCTCACGTAATCAGATTGGATGTTAACTTTTAACATATTATTTCTGTTTGGACGTTAGAAAGGGAAAATGAAGGAAAGAAGAAAAGAAAGTAAGTACGTAAGAAAGATAACAGATATATGTATATATGTACTGTGATATAAGCATTTAACGTTTAAAGTATCAACGTATCTTATTCATCTTTCTCTCTTACACATTTGTTCACCCTTTTTATCCTCAATCTCTTTTCCCCTATATTTTAGCTACTTTTAATGATAAGTAAGTATATAGAGTACATAATTTTACGATAAATATAATAATTTCTTATGAAATGAGTCTTTTACTAATCCTTCATCCCCATGATTCATCTTCACGATAAAAATATTTTTCTTTTTTTCTAGCAAACGAATTTCTTCTATATTATTAATTGAAATAATTAACATAAATACTATAAATACATAAATTTTAATTAATAGTATAATATATAAATAAATAATATAATTATATAAATAACTAACTAATAACATAAATACTATAACTTCTTGATGTATAGCACTGTTATTAGTATAAAAATATTTATGTTTTTGTTACGAGTAAGAGAAAATGATAATACCGTGAAATGGAACATAATAAGTTATGATTAGCTGAGGGACGAACAATATACTGTTTCTCTCTCTCTCTATTTTTCTCGCTCTAGTTACATTTAATCATAAGTAGTCCACAATAATTTATTAACATCCTGTGATCTTTGTCATCATCATCCTCATTATCATCATTATCATCATCATTATTACCATCGATCATGATCATGATCATCATCATTATGATTATCATTTCATCATCATTATTATAATAAAAATGATTCCTTGTAACGACCAACTTTTTTTCTCTTTTTTTATTGTGCAAATTTTTTAATATTATATCAAATATATATAGGATCCTACAATTTTTAAAAGATCAAATTCTGTCAATCCTTTCTACGAGTCTAAATAAAAAAAAAGGATAAAATGTTACATGAACATAGTATTTATTCTCTTAGCTGTGAACGACGAATATACTTGTCATTAAATAATGACAATATTTTTTGTTCTTATAATAATGCTAGTACACCCATCATGCGAGAAAAGTAATTACCATTTGTTACTTAGATTAAAATTTTCACAATAAATTATAACGTATTTGAAAAATTTAGACATTCTAGAATGTTTTGAGACAAGGGTGAAACAAAAAAAAAGAAGCAAATAAAAAATTTTTTTTAATATTTAAACAAAATTGTACGCACATACACACACACACATATATATATTATCATTTAAAGTTTTATTAAAAACTTATACATTCATGCACGTACACGCACACACACGTACCTACATACAGAGAGACATATATAAATTTACGTACGTACGAAATGAGAGAATTTAGAGAAGATGAAATACAATTAGATGGTCGAGGAACATCAATGCAGAAGAGAACACAATGCCGAGGCGTGCCACGACCTTCATTGGTTGGTCTGACTGGGTTGGCTGACATAAGCAACACATTGTCGTATCTATTACAGACGTCTCTCAACCGATCTCCACGATTTGTCACAAGTCCTACCTTCTCTACATAACTATTACCACTACTACTAATACTGTCACGTAGAAACATGTTTTAGACAGACAGAGACAGAGACAGAAACAGAGACAGAGACAGAAACAGACACAGAGACAGAGATAGAGATAGAGATAGAGAGAGAGAGAGAGAGAGAGAGAGAGAGAGAGAGAGAGAGAGAGAGAGAGAGAGAGAGAGAGAGAGAGAGAGGCGTAAAGCAGAGACTGGCAGGCAGACGCGTTAAATCAAGGTTGCTACTCTCTGCATGGTATCAAGCATGGCTAGCAAACGTTTCTGACGATGGATATGCAGGCAAAGCTACGAAGAGAAACGGTATCCTTGCTGGAATCCGGACGTTGCCTCGGTGTACCAAACCGAATTGCATTTCCTCCCATGAACGTGTTCCCCTACGAATATTCTCTATCTCCCCCTTTCTCTCTCTTTCTCTCCCTCCCTCTCTCTCTCTCGCTCTCTTGTGAATTCTCTGGAGTAAATAATGGCGTTCTCTATTATTTGATTTGCAAACTGTTTGAATAGCACCGTTTAATCGACGTCGAATCAGAGATCCTCTTCGTTCACACGTATACACAAGCTTGTTGTTTGTACATATATGTATGTCGATCGTATCATTTCGTCACAGACGAATAGAGAGATTGATATATAGATATGTATTTTTTTTCTTTCATTTTTTTTTTATTCTTTTATTTATTTTTTTCTTTCTCTCTCTCTCTCTCTCTTTCTTTTTCTTCTTTTTTCTTTTTTTCTTTTTTTTACCGAGTATTATTTACGATCGCTCCTTTTCTTCGTTTTTAGCGATCAATCTTTTTACGTGACGATTTCTTTTTTTTTCTTTTCTTCTTTTTTTTTTTTTTTTTTGACAAGTAATTTTATCCCCCGGCTTGGATTTCGATTTGTTAAAGGATCGCAGTATATCTCTGTTTAATCCTGTTCTTTTTTTTATTTCTTTTTTTTGTTTTTGTTTCAGTGCGCTTCGTTATGATTATTCAAAAATTTTTTTAATGTGGGAGAAATATATTAAATTTTAGTGATAGCTCGTTCGACCGGTTACATTTTATTGAGCGTTGTTTGACGGGAATTGGTTAATTAGAATGTAAGCATAACTTAATTGGATTTCTGTTAATTAGATAGTTATATGTAAAAAAGTAAAGATACTTACGTACGATTTAACGAGAACAAATTAGTTTTATTTATATATAAAAAAAATTTCTTTGAAATATTATTTCTTTCTTATGTTACGTAATTTGTTTTCTAAGGATACTCATTGTTCGTACGATAATAAAATAACCATTATAATCGTTTAATCGAAGTAAAGACCGTTTGAGGACTCTTCTTTTTTATTAATCCTTTTTTTTTTATTATTAATTCATTTGTGTTTGCATCATTTTCGATGATCCTTTTTGACATTCATTCGTATCGTTCATTTTTATACATTTTCGTTTAACATTGAAAAATCAATATTTTCGATATCTCTATTCTTAATATTATCAATCTTTTTTTATATATTTCAAATAAGAACATCGAAAATATTTTTAATTCTCTACGGACGTCGAGTGGAAATTTTTATTCGGTAAAGATATAATAGCTTTTTTATCCGCAGAGTTTTTTTCAGATAAATCACGTAGAATCGCTCGTAGAATTGCAAATGCTTCAACATAAGTAAATTTAGAAGAAGGATATTCAGAGTATCCAATATTTCTTTTTTTTTTCAACTCCGCCCCTCTCCCATCACATAAAAATTATCACACAGTTACATTCATTTTCTTTCGTTGACAATACAGAACCAATTAGAATAAATCTGAATGTATTTTTCACATTTATTAATTCACTTAAATAAACGATTCTTTCTTTTCTTTTCTTTTTTTTTTCTTTTTTTGTAAAAATAAATTCGAAATATTTTGATAAAAGAATATGATGTTGGTTATATAATATAAATATTTATATAAAATATTCCATTCGACAGATATCGTAGTATCGATCAAATTATGATTTATACTGATCGTTTGTAATATTCCTTCTCGTTATATACCTGTTCTTATACTTTTACTCCCAACAGAGAAAACTTCGTAGAAATTCAGGCCGATCCTCGCGTTTCCGTAAAATGACCTCGTTTTATACGAGCAACCTTGTTAGTCCATTGCCGCACTGAGACCATTCTTTATCGTTTCTAACGTCGTACAGAGAGGATTACTAAGGGAAAGAGAGAGAGAAAGAGAGAGAGAGAGAGAGAGAGAGAGAGAGAGAGAGAGAGAGAGAGAGAGAGAATCATTCGAGACAAAAATGGTAAGAAAATTATGATTTTTCTGTTGGTAAATGTGAAAGAAACATATTTTTGCAAAAATCCCTGATACAATATCTCTAAATCCTATATATAAATAAAATTTCTTTCATCGTTATCAACAATCATTATCACTCCATTAATAACTATCGTTTATAATATAATAATAATATATTATATAATAATTATACATAATAATTATTTACTAACATTCAAATCTCCGTTCAAAAAATTTTTGTAAAAAAACTACAGAAACCATGTTTACAAACGTTGACAAATCTCTTGTTGGAAATTTAAGAAACTAATAATTTAAGTTAAACACAGTTTTGTCAGGATCATTAAACGAAATCAACTTCGATTCGAGTTAACATCGTGATCGATCGATTGGTCGAAATCAGAAAAAAAAAACGAGAGAGCAAAAAAGTAGGTGCCAAAGAAAAAGGAAAAAAAAAAATTGAAAAAAAGAATAGACAAAATTCTAACAGAATAACTTCTGTCACATTCCATCTAATGTATGATATAATATAATCGAGCACAAAAGTCACTTCACTTTCCTTTTATACATTCTTTTTTCTTGAACGAGTGGACGATCTTCTTCTGATTTCTCGTATTGTTCCGTCTCGGGCAATAAGCAGCAGCACGTGCGAAGTCTCGTTTCATCTACGCTAGTGCACACGAGAAAGAGAGAGAGAGAGAGAGAAAGAGAGAGAAAGAGAAAGAGAAGATAAGCCTATGTGAAAGCTGCAAGCATGAGATGTGTACGTGCAATCGTGCGAACCGTAGAGTCATCTCGATACCCAGAAGAGAGATAGAGATATAGAGATAGAGATATAGAGATATAGAGATAGAGAATGAGAGGAAGAGATGCCCAGCATCTCTCGTCTGGACCGAGATATTGCGTGACCTTCGTTCGTCTACTCGACCATCGTCGTCGTCATCCATTTGCCACACCTCGGTATTCGCTTCGTGAATACCATACAGCATCCCTCCCTCTAACTTCTCTCTCTCTCTCTCTCTCTCTCTCTCTCTGTCGTTCTCTCATTCTCTCTCTCGTTCTATCTATCTATCTATCTATCTCTCTATCTCTCTCTCTCTCTCTCTCTCTCTCTCTCTCTTTGGCATACTCTCTTCAAACCACTCCAACGTATCTCGGCAATAGCCAACCGTGATAGCTTCGAGCTGACCGGTGAATTTCAATTTGATCCTCGCATTCGGCAATTCCAGCACTTGGACGTGCGTCGAGTGTGACGTGAAATCGTAATCATTGACCATTTAATACTCATATATTCATATATACGATACACGTGTGTATATATATATATATATATATATATATATGTATGTATATTGGTATGTATACGATATTTAACTATGTATAATATCGTGTCATTTTGTTGGAATCGTATACTTGTGTTTTTCTTATTTTTTTTTTTTTTGGCATATCTTATTTGTTAGTTATTATCTAAAGAAGTTCTTGTTTAATTTACGTTCAATGGTTTAATATTAATTTGATTATGAATTACTATAAACTTAATATAGTATTGTATAGTTAAGTATTTTGTTGAAATAAAACATTCGTGTATTTTTTAATTATTTGTTTTTTTTTGTAATATTTTATTTGTTAGCTATTATCTAAAGAAGTTCTTGTTTAATTTACGTTCAATGGTTTAATATTAATTCGATTATGAATTATTATAAACTTAGTATAGAATAGTTAAGTATGTATGTATAAGATATTTTACTCTTCATGATACTATGTAAATCTTTTTTCTTAATTCTTTCATCAATTCTTATCCAAAAAATTTAATGTTCATTAAGTAGTTTACTATTACTTGGACTCAAATTAGTATCGTATAGTTAAATATACTTATACTCTATATTCAACACTTTATAATATTTAACATTTTATATATAATACTGTCATTTTTAAATCGTATATTCATATACTCCTAAATTTTTTTAATTTTATTTGTTAATTCATGTAATGGAAGTTAATATTTTTGAAGTAATTTAATGTTAATTGGATTATGATTTAATATAATAGTATAATTAAAAATTATATAATGTAGAACTTCAACTCATATATAATTATACTATACTGAAATAAATATAATTTATATAAATGGTCTATATATATATATATATATATATATATATATATATATATATATACATACATACACACTATATATAGTATTATAAGTGTATAACTATTATAATTAATTCAGTTTTTATTTATACACAACTATACACTATACTAAATTTACACTTAACTAAATTTATACTTAAATTTATACAAGTTCAAATCAGTTTGATATAAACTGTTTATTTATCCGTATAAATTTATCTTATACAAACTTGTACTGAAAGTACAGTGTATTCAGCATATACTTATTTAAGTATAAAGATTTGATATAGTGTAATTATACTAGTATAATGTTTTTCTTTCTTGAAACGAAAAAAAAAGAAAAAAGAATTTAGTTTATAGAGAATTAAAAAAAATATTTCTTATAATGAAACCATTGCAAATTACTACTATTACATTACATTTATACAATTCTATTATTTTCACTTCACATTTTATTATTTTAGTTCAGGTATGAAAAAAGAAAAGAAAAAAAAGGAAAAGAAAAAACTGAAGAAAAGTAAACTAAACAAATTCATTAAGAAAAAAAAAAAGATAATTGACAAAAATTATCGAAAAATAATTGAAAAAAGAGAAAAAAAGATTATATGAGCGCGAAGAATTGAATTTCTTTTTATTATTTATCACGTTATTAGAAAAACAAACAAAAAAAAAAAAAGAAAAAAATTATCTCTAAACGAATCGAAGCAAACTCATAAAGTTTTGTATTAACAGATTTCAGTTAATCTTTCTATTAGGTGCATCCAAAAAATAAAGTTAAATTGCGAAGACAGAGATAGACAGAAAGAGAAACAGAGATAGAGAGATAGAAAGGGAGAAGTATAGATCGTAGAAAGAGAGATAGAGATAAAGACAGAGAAAGAGAGAGAGAGAGAGAAAGAGAGAAAGAGAGAAAGATAGTATGCGTGTTCAAAAGTTTTGGATGAAATTAAAGATTCCTCGTGCATCCAACGTAGTACGCTTACGGATGCAAATGGGTTAAGAGTGACATTTCCCGTAGTCCCGTAGGTCTACAAAGATTCGAAGGAAGTTGCTCCTTGCGGTTTCGTGTCACTTAGTATTTAAATCACGCAACTCAATCAGAAAGTTTCGAAGAAAGCTTCGGATAGGTTTTAAGTACTAATCGTTTTAACTTTAGACGAAATTTGAACGGAAGGAAGAAAGGAAGAAAGGAAGGATGGAAGATGAAAAGAAAAAGTGAAAAGATAGGGAGGTATTTACAAACGGAAAAATTTCACTTTATTCATTTTATTTATTTATTTGATTTATTTAATTTATTTATTTATTCTTATCGGATTAACGAGGAGCGAGATATTCCTAAGATCAGATATCATTTAACCGAAGAAATTCTCTTTAGATCTCGTTCCTTCCCGCGTTTCTTCTTAAACTTTATTTAACAATGTTAGAACGAGAAAGTTTTTACTTGAAACGTTTATTTTCTCTCTCTCTCTCTTTCTGTTTATCTCTTTCTATTTTTTTTCTTTCTTACTTTCTTTCTTTATCTTTCTTAAATCTTATCAGTTATATGATCGAGAATGCTATATAGAATCTTCATAGTAATCACGAACGAACACTTTCAACGTCTATATATTCACTTTTCTAATATCGAATTAATAGTTATCTAATCGGACGAATTGTGCGTTAGAAGAGAAAAAAAAGAGATGCGGAAGAAAAAAAGAAGAAAAAAAGAAAAGAAAAGAAAAGAAAAAAGTTCTTAATAGTTTCCAACTATTTCGGCGGGAATCATCGAGGAGATGTAGAAGTCTATTCAAAGAAGTTCGATTATACGGATGAGTGAATGAAAGTAAGAGACAGACAAATATATACATATATATAAAGAAAAAGAAAGAGAGAGAGAGAGAGATAGAGAGAGAAGGAAAGAATCTCGTCTAGTTTCCTGCCGTTCGCAGGATCTTCTCTTCCTGAGAGAAAGGATGGAAGGATCGATGTTAGCTTGGAGTCCTAGCTAATCAAAACGTCGTCGTGACAGACGGATAGGTAGATAGAAACCGAGCGAGAGAAAGAGAGAGATAGAGAAAAAGAGACAGAGAGAGACAGATAGAGAGAGAGAGAGAGAGAGAGAGAGAGAGAGAGAGAGAGAGAGAGAGAGAGAGAGAGAGAGAGAGATAGAGACTACCGAAAATTCGCTCGTCTCTCTCCGGCTTGGCTGCAATCTTCCAGCCAATCTAATCAGTCGGCGAGCCCGTACAAATCTTCAGGAATTTAGTACCGACCTTCCGTTATCTAGATTATTTAGTGTCTGCTCGAGCTGTCTCTTTTCTTACTACGAAAGCTTACTAGCTATCTCTCTCTCTCTCTTTCACTGTTTCTTTCTCTCTCTGTCTCTTATATCTTAAGTGATTTTTATTCTTTGGTATCCTTTTTTATTTGACTATTATTATTACTATTATTATTACTATTATTATTATTATTATTATTTATTATAGTGATGATAATTATTATTATTTTTTTTTTCTATCCTTATCTAATACATTATCTATTTCGCTCATATAGTCTAATTTCAATAGCATACAAGGAACTCTCTCTCTCTCTCTCTCTCTTCCTGTCTCTCATATCTTAATTGATTTTTATTCTTTTATAATCTATTTTATTCCATCATCATCATCATTATTGTTGTTGTTGTTGTTGTATTTGTTTTCATTTTTGTCGTTGTTATTGTTATTATTATTAATATGTTTCTAATTTTCTATATTCTTATCTAATATTTGTCTCTCTCCCATTATCTAACTTCGAAACCATACGAAGAACATTTTCTCTTTCTTTGTGCTGCTTCCTATTCTCAATTTTAATATTCATGTATCATATATACATATACATACATACATACATACAAATATATATATATATATATATATATATATATATGTATGTATATATATATATCGCGTAGTTACGTGTGTAAGCTCAACGTATCCTAATTTGGAAATCTGTGGTTAGAAGGAGGATGACAACAAGGTGGATGCTGGTGCTGGACCCAATGCTAGTATCTCTCATGCTCGATGACGTTCGAAAGCAGCATCGACGTTGAGACCACAGCCTGGAAACCAAATACCAAAGGAACTACTACGAGAGCCCTTGCTTTTTCCTACGTTCACCACCATCGACCGTTGAGGTCAGTGTGGTTATGCTGGTAGGAGAGGATTCAAGAAGAAGAGTATAATCGTTGATGGTTACATACACATATATGTATGTATATATATATATACACGTATATACTCACCAACTTTTAATTTAACGATCTATCAAACTCTCAAACGTTACATTATTATTTTTTATCGTTATTCTTATTGGTTTATTTCTTTATTTTTAAATTTGCGTTTTCTTTAGATTTATGAACAAACGATTTCTACTTCCTCAATTATGTTCTGTTAAGTTCGTTCATTTGGATAAATATAAAATTCATTGAACGATCGGATCATAATTACGAATAAAATGTTACGAATGAATATCAATTTGTTCGATTCTATGAATACAAATTTCGAATTATTATTTCGACGATGTGCTTGAAATTATAATGAAAATGTTACAAATGAATTTTTGTTATTCTTTCTTTGTTCATTTTTACGAATATAGATTTCATAAATGATGATTATAGGATTATCATTTCGTTCATTTTTGCGAACATAAATTCCAATAATAAATATTGTATTCGTGTTGTAAATGAATATCAATTTTTCTTTCCTCCTTTATACATTTTTATAAACATAGATTTCATAAATGACGACAACGTGCTTATCATTCTTTATAGTTTTATAAACGTAAATTTCGATATTAAATATTCTATTCATATACGAATTCGATACGTAATCAAATACGAATTGCTATTTATAAAAATAAACATTCCATAAACGATGAATTTTTAAATGATGAATATAAATATTACGAATAAGAATAAAAGAGATATACAGCTTGTATATATAACGCAATGATATTATTTAAATCAAATTACTTAGCAACATCATTATTATTATATTTTCTATTCATTGAATATAAATATTTTCTTTTTAATTTCTTTCTCTTTCTCTTTCTCATTCCCTTTCGTATTTATTTCATCCTTTCTCCGCAATTTGTCTTTTCTCGTTCTTTATTTTTCACCCTCGAACGAGCAAAAAACTTTTCGTGAGCTTTGATTATTTCCACTTCCTCCCCCTTTCTTTTTCTTCTTCTTCTTCTTCTTCTTTTTCTTCTTTTTTTTCTTCTCTTGCTTTTCTTACTTTTTTAAGACGGTACTACCAGTCTACAAGTAGTTACGAGTTCGTCGAACGACCAGCTTCTGTTGCTAGGTTGTTATCCTCGAGCGAATATCCGACATCGATCTTGGGGAATATTCTGGAGTCTGTGAGAACAGGTGAGGATCCTTCGATGAATGATGAATGAGAACGTACGAGGAGGTTCTCCAGGTCGAATCCCCTCTTTTCCTTTTCCTCCTCTTCTTCCTCTTCATCGTCCTTTTCACTCCTTCATCTCTTCTCGTTCTTTTTCTCTTTCTCTCTCTTACTCCATCTCGCTCTTCGTCTAGTCACTTCTCGGGATAAGTTACGAGCTTACGTAGAAGACGAACGATAAACCATTTCCTCTCTTGTTCGTATAGATCAAGATAACAAAAGACACGAAGAAAAAATGGAAAAGAAAAAAAAAACACTTCTTCGTTATTAATTGATCGGGCTGTTATAAAAAAAGTATATCTTTTTTCTTTTTTCCTTTTCTTGTTTCTTTCAAGAGTAGATTGTAGGTATACCTGGTTCATCGATTACTCGCCAAATTCTATGAAGTTATTTGTGTATGTATGTATATATGTACATATGTATATATAGATCAAGATAACAAAAGAAAAAAATTAAGAAAAGAATATATTTTTTCTTTCTTTTTTTTTTTTTCTTAATACATGAATAGGTATTTAATTACGCTTAGTTTATTGTTCATTCGTCAAACTCTATGAATCTGTATACGTATGTCAAGAAAAAAGAAAATCCTTTTTTCATTATTAATTGATTGGAATAAATCATAAAAGGAAACTATATTCATATTTTTCTTTCCTTTTTTTTTGTTTATTACGGTAGAGTAGATAGGTACGCATCATTTATTGTTTATTCGCTAAATTCTACGATTCTGCATGTTTGTACGTATATAGGTCAAAATGATAAAAGATATGAAAAAAAAGATGAAAAAGAATATATTCTTTCTTTTCTTTTTTAATACGTGAATAGGTACTTAATTACGCTTAGTTTATTGTTCATTCATCAAATTCTACAAATCTATGTACGTACATATGTATGTATGTCAAGATCACTCTTATCACGTGATATATATACACCTATCTATGTAATTAAAAAAAAAAAAAAAAATAAAGAAAAACAAAAAAACTTTTTTAAATATAAAAGTTCCAAACAAACTTCTTTCAACTATTTACGTTTGCATTTTCTCCAGTCGAATTTTTCACGAATTTATGTTGGTTAAGAGTTTATATGGTATTTATAGAAAATATACTCATTAATTTTTTTTTTTTTAATCCCGTGTGTATATTCAAATCAAGAGTATTCTTTCGTCATGCAAATACCGGAAAAAGTTAAAACAAATTTTTTTATTATTACCGACAAATATTATTCGCTCGTAAATTTAATCCTATAGTCGAGTTCGGAAAATTTATATAGGTCAGGAATTTCTTTATATGATAACTCATGTCTCGTTAATTTTGTTCATTGTTACGAACATAGATTTCGTAAACAATGAATTTATCATATTATATACGATTATGAGTATAAATTTCGTAAACGATAATGAGTCCACCCATTTTGTTCATTGTTCTGAACATAAATTTCATAAACGATAATGACTTCACCCTTTTGTTCATTGTTTCGAACATAAATTTCATAAACGATAATGAGCTTATCATTTTGTTCCTGTTAATTATCATAAATTTCATAAACGATAATGAGTTCATAATTTTCTTTATATTTATGAATATAAATTTCATTTAAAGAACAACGAAGTTCATCATTTTGTTAATATTCTTGATCAATCTTAATTTTGTTAAACGACGACGATCTTTTTTGTTTGTTTGTTTTTTTCTTCTTTTTTTTTTCTTTTGAAGATATAAAAAGCAAAACTTATTCTTATATATTTTTCTTTTACTCATAAAATACGATGAATTTACGTAAATCAAGATTACTTTTCTTCGACTCGTATATTCAAACTTATTCATATTTTTCTTTTACTAGTAAAATACGACGAATTTACGTAGATCAAGAATACTTTTTCTCGATTCATTTATCGTTCTTGTTTAATCGAATGAATTTTTTTTTCTTTTTTTTCTTAGAAAGAAATTAGGTCAATAATAAACCGCATCTGGTTGATATCGGGGAAAAAAGTTGAAACAATTTTTTTTCTCGACCAACTAAGGTTTTTATATGAAAGAAGAAACTTTCAAACGACGAGCCATCTGATCTACTTTCTCGTAACGTACGTATCTTCCTTTTCCTAGAGAAAGCACGAACATTCCGATGGTCGGATTAAGAAAATTAGAGAAGCTGAAAATTAAATTACCGTAGGAGATCCGTATAATCCGAAGGAAACGAGGTGGACAAGAAAGCCCATGCGTATATTACTATATAACAGAAAGAAAAAAGAAGATGAAAAGGGAATGAAAGAGAGAGAAAGAGAGAAAAAGAGAAAAAAAGAGAGAGAGAGAAGGGATGATACTTTTTGTAGAATTTCTTGGCACGTCTGGCTGCTCGTTCCGCGTTCACAAGAAACAAGATGAAATTGTTTCTATCTTTCTTTAAAAGTATACATACTATAGAATAATATATGTAAGAAAGATAGAGATAGAGATAGGAATAGAGATAAACATAGAGAAAGACAGAGAGAGAGGCAGAAAGAGAGAGAGAGAGAGATGAACGAAATTTGTAAAGAATTGTTTCCTTTCTTTTTAAGAAAAAAAAAATAGAAAAAAAGAATTAAAAAAAAAAGGAACCGCAGAGAAAAATTCTACATGCGTTTCTTTTGTTAAAAAAAAAAATAAATAAATAAAATAAGATAAAGGAAAAGAAAAAATAAATAAATAAAAAAGTAATTAAAAAATAAAGAAGAAAAGTTAAATGAAACAGCGAATCGAGTTTTTATACGATAAATCAAAATTCGAACGTTCGAAAATGATGATAATTTTATTGTATATTCTTTCTTTTTCTTTTCTATCTGTCCTTCTCCTTTTCTCTTTTCTTCTTCTTCATGTATTTCAACGGCGAAGTAATCGCAATTCCATCAGGACGAAACGACGCTCGTAAAGTTCTAAAGTGTGCATAATATCCAACCTCGTTTTCACGTATCGACGTCCCGCGTAATTGCACCAGCTGCTGATTACACCGTCGGGAGGAATTAAAAAGTACCGTGTTGTCGATTCATTCGTTCTCGCCAACTTGCAGCACGAAATTGTTACCAACCGTGGGGTAGTTACGTACGTAGGTAGGTCGATTCGTGCCGACAATACGATTTACTTCAACCCTCTTTCATTTCAAAACCTACAGCAATTTTTCTTGGTTCTTTAATTATTAGAGATACGTTTAAGAAGGATATATATATATATTTTAGAATTTTTTTTCTTGAACTTAGATGGAAATAAATCCTCGATAAATTTTACAACAACTCGTTTATCTATGTTAACTATAGATAGATATATAAGTATATATATTTATATGTTAATAAATATTAAGTAATTTATGCTTTTAATTTATTAATTTTCAATCATATTCTTATTAGTAATGTATTATTACGTAATATTATCTTTTTGTGTAATTAATTATAAGTTTTGGTTAGTTAATTTTAATTTCATTTATAAATCATATTATTTATAAATGTTATAATGGATTATAAGATTTGTTTAGTTAATTTTTAATTTTATGTAATTTATTTTTATACAATTATTATAAATCTAAGTATATATATATTTATTTATATTTTTCAATTAATAATATAAAGATTATTATAATTGAAATACATAAACAGAGAAATGTATGTACATAGAACATTATATTTTAATCAATCCACGTTAGCTAATCATTTTAAAAAAATTATCAAACAACGATTACACTTTTCAGAAAGATATCATTATTATCAAGATAAATACATACATCTATTGCTTTTATAAATGAAATTGCTGATAAAATGTATGTATATCACGTTGATCGACGTATCTTAATAAATAATACGATATAATATTACTCTATTATATCAATCAAACAATAATTAATACTACAATAATATTATTATAAATATTAAAAAAAAAAAAACAATATCTATATTGATATTTCTCTTTTCTATTTTTCTATTTTTTCTTTTTGTACAACATATGTCGTTTTTAATTATGATTACACTATACTTTTAGTCGATTAGAAACAACGTAATCTGTTCGAACATTTCCACAAACTATAAATAGAAAGAGAGAAAGAAAAAGAGAGAGAAAGAGAGAGAGAGAGAGAGAGAGAAAAAGAGAGAAAGAGAAAGGGATAAACGGATACGCTTTTACGTAAGAACGAGAGAGACGGAAATAGAAGTTTGCAACGAACTAGCAACATCAGACGGCTATAAAGTTACTCGAACGTCATACGTTGAGTTAAGGGATGCTAAGAGAGAGAAAGCAAACGAGCAAGCGAGCAAGCGAGCGAGCGAAGCGAAGCGAGAAAGAGAGAGATAGAGATACAGAGATAGAGAGATAAAGAGAGAGAAAGAGAGAGAGAGAGAGAGAGAGAAAGAGTAAGGACACGAGGTGATGTTTCCAAGGGATGCATAACGTCGCTGTTCTCGGTGGTAAGGCACGCTCATAATATAATTGCAGCGTCTGTTGATTACGACGTTTCGCCATTAACGGTATAAAATAATATAGCAACTGTGTAGACGGTGTGGATTACCGTAAATATGTGAAAATGTAATAGTAGTAGAACGTATCGGTCCAAGAGAGAAAGAGAAGGAGAGTTAAAACGTGAACGCAGATGCGCATCGCGCATGCGCAATACGTGCTTACCGCTGCGCATTTCTCCTCTACAAAATACATATATACGTGCACGTACGCGTACACACACGTACGTGTATATATGCAGAGAAAGAGAGAGAAAGAGAGAGAGAGAAAGAGAGAGAGAGAGAGAGAGAGAGAGAGAGCAGCGACCGAGCGCTATTCTTCGTACTCGTTTGTCGAAATCGATACGCGGCCTGCATATATCGAGGCTGCTACTGATTGCGGCAACGTGCAAAATCGAGGATCACCCTTTCGCGTCCAGGACTTCCACCAGCAACCCCTTTCCAAGCTCATCCCTCCTCCTCCTCCTCCTCCTCCTCCTCGTCATCCTCCTCCTCCTTCTCTTCCTGCTCTTCCACCACCTCCACCTCCTCCTCCTGTTCCTCCCACAGGCATCAGACGCAACCCTCTCTCGTGTCTGCTGGCAGCACTGTACCTTCGATCTCATACGGACAACTTTTTCTACCAGACACCGTGCGATCTGCAGGATACACATTCTCTTTCTCGTTTTTCCTTTTTTCTTTTTTCTTTCTTTTTCTTTCTGTCTCTGTCGTTTTTATTTTTCTTTTTTTGTAGAGCTCCGATTCAATAGAGGTACCATCGATAAATTTAATGTTGGTAGTAATGAGGAATGAAAAAAGGAAAAAAGGGGAAGAGAGACAGACAGAGAGAGAAAGAGAGAGAGAGAGAGAGAGAGAGAGAGAGAGAGAGAGAGAGATGTTTTTTCTTCATTGAAAAAGTTTAATAAATTTAATGTTGGTATTTAATGAGGAACAGAGAGAGAGAGAGAGAAAGAGAGAGAGAGAGAGAGAGAGAGAGAGAGAGAGAAAGAGAGAGAGAGAGAAAGAGAGAGAGAGGGTTGTGACCTTTTTCGGGTACAACCACAGGAAATGTTGTTTTATGCAATCACCATCGTCGGGGAAAGCGTTTTTTGCCTCGTTATAATTTTTGATAAAAATTGGAATTTGTCGATTCCGTTTGAAGTTTTATATAAATCATGACGTGCATCTGAATGTTTGTGTATATGTCTCTGTTTGTTTATATGTTTGTTTGTATGTATGATTGTGTAAACTTTTTTTGATTATAACGACGAATTTGTTGAACTAAATGTAACAACGTTTTTACATTTTAAGGTTTTCTATATCAATCTAGAAAGTATGTACACTCAAATTTTAATATGATCACTTGAACGTTTTGCAAAATGGTGTTTATGTAATTATAAGCACTTTTATGTTAAAAATAAACGCGTAATGGTTGGTATCAATTATGTATAATATAGAAATTTTATATACGCGTATATATATATATTATAATATTTTTGTTGAATGTTAAAATGTTTTGTTTAAAATGTCAAGTATATTGAAAGATTACTTTTTATAATGGCTTAACAATTTTATTATGAAAACAAATTGATTATAATATTCGTAATAAACGCTTAAATAAGACGCGATGATAATTTGTTAAAAATAACGTAAAGAATTATTCAGATTTTTAAGATTGATAATGAAGATTTAAAATTAATCTAACAATGATCTACGTATAAAATAACATTTATATAGATTCAGTACGACATATAGAATGTTTAGAGTTTTAGGATTAAATTATCAGTGCTATAAGAATAATATAATATATTTATATTTAATTTGCATTAAAGCATTGATTATATAAATTATAAATCAAATACGAAACGCATTCGAAATAAAAGTTACTTAACGAACGGAGACCGATTGTTTAATTGATTGTTTGATTGATTAATTAATTAATTGATTAATCGTATCTTCACGAGTATCCATTAATTAATTAAATAATTAACGGTAGAGATACAATCATACAAATCTTCGTCTCATCTCAAATAAACAATGAAAATGTAAATGAATTGAAATCAATCGTAAAAGAAAAAAAAAAAATTAAAAAGAAAAAATAAATATAAAGAAATAAAAAAAGTCATCCTTTCCGAATTTAGATCCTAATAAAAGATATAAACTGAGTAAATCCACAGAAATAATATTTAAGAGTGAGTTACGTCTTGAATTAAACTAATCCACTTTAATTGTTGGACGAGCAAAAGTAAAAGGAAAAAAAAGAAAAAAAAAGAGAGAGAGAGAGAGAAAAAATTGGAAACAGGAGGAAAAACAAAAAGAGAAAAACAAAAAAGATGATCGTTTGCAACGACGTGAAGGATTATTAATTAATCACTCCGGATTACGCCGTCACTCTAATTAACTTATCTCGATGTCGAACGTAGATCGTTCCTTTTCTTTAACATAATTTTCATTCCGTGAGATCATTAACTTCCTCGACAAAAACTGAATTACGACATTGAAAAGACGGAGACAGACAAAGATAGACAGACAGAAAGAGAGAGAGAGAGAGAGAAAGAGAGAAAGAGAGAGAGAGAGAGAAAGTACGACTAATAGGCAACGATTCCACTCGATATCAGTAATTAAAACTTCCAAGTAGGACAGGGAGAAAGAGGGAGAAAGATATCAGTGTGGCCTGATGGTGATCGCCTAGCTTTGTCGAAGCAAAACGAAATGAAAAGTAACAGAGCACCTCACAATGTCTCCTGACTCGTTAAGCAATTTTTTTTTTGTAGTCACTTTTAATGATCCTTTTTTCATTGCTAAGTAATCTTCCCTCTCTCTTTCTCTCTTTGTATACATATATGTGTGTGTGTGTGTGTATCTATATATTTTACTCTCCTATTTCAACTTTTTTCTCTTTTACATACTATTATTTAATCAAGCAAAGTTCAAAGTGGCACCATGTAAATGGTACCGTAAATTTGACAATGAATGGGTCGGAACGATCCGTTCAAACGTTCCATTTTACGCAGTTACATTGACCTTTCCTTCCTTTTTCATGAATAAAACAATAAAGAAGAAAAAGAAAATAGAAAAAGGAAATACAAACAAAACAAAAAAAAGAGAAATAGAAAATATATAAATAAACGAATAAGAAGAGAGAAGAAAAGTAGCAAGAATAAGATCGAGACTAGATTCGATGAAAGGCAAATGTTATTGATAAATTTTTTTTCTTTTTTTTTTTTTATTAGTACGGGAAGTACTGTAATTTTTTTTTTTCTATTAGAAATAGATGTTAGTTGTGAAGATGGGGGATGGGAATGGTGCGGAAGAAGGATAGGATGTAAAAGAAAAATTTTATTGAAATCGTAAGGGTTCCTTTTTAGTTCGTTTATAAAGGAAAATCAACTTTGAAAGAGACTTAATAAAAGTTCGTTTAATATTTATTGAAGTTTGCCGATCGTACTCTTTTTGTTCAATTATACGGGTTCTACTAGATCTTTTGTTGTAAGTTAATAGAATCAACGTATCGCAAATGTTGTATATCCGACGTTTGACCAGCTTTTTTGAGAAACCTATATAAAATTTGCATACGATGTGTATTCCAAAAAGAGAGAGAGAAAGACAAAGTACGAGAGAGAGAAAGAGGGGAAAAAAAAAGAAAAAATAAAAAAGAAAAATTTTCTTTGTGAAATGTAAAATAGACGGAAATGATGAAATACGAAAGCAAGAGAAATTTACACGATGTATTTCAAAGGTACATAAATTTGCTAATATGAATTTCTACGATGGATAATAAAAATTATCTGAGAAATATTTCGCCGTTATTGTATATTCATTTCATTTATTTTATTTATTAAACAGAATTTTACTTTTGCCACTTTTTATTTTTCGCCGATTATGAGAACGAGGAACATATACTCGAAGATTTCATTTATATAAGCACATCTATAATTATTTTTTCTTTAAAAAAAAAAAAAAAAAAGAAAGAAAAAATATTTATCTATACATACATACATATTGTCTGTATACATTTGTCTCTACATATATAGATACATTTGCACGGAGATTTGTTTCATATTTGTGTTCTAGTTTTGTTAATTAAATGCTATCAAATCACGGCTATCAACAGGGATGATTCGTCGATAAAAACTTTTTTTGAGTGCCCATAAAAATAAAATCTTCTCGAGTTGTAATAAAAATAAAAATAAAAATAAAAATAAAAGTAAAAATAAATATGAAAAAAATATTAAAAAAGAAAAAAAACAAAAAAAATAAAAAATAAATAAAAAAGGATCCTAATGGTTCTTGTATCGTAAGAGAGAGAGAGAGAGAGAGAGAGAGAGAGAGAGAGAGAGAGAGAGAGAGAGAGAGACAGACAGACAGACAGAGAGAGAGAAAGAAAGAAAAAGAGAGAAAAAGAGAGAGAGTGAGAGAGAGAGAGAGAGAGAGAGAGAGAGAGAGAGACAAAGAATCCCTTGTCGTAAACTCGTGTTAGTGTTACGACTTCGCGTACCTCGTTGAAAGCCATTTAGATAATAAAATGCAGTTCCACGGCGATAAGACACGGTTCGTTTGTTTATGCGCTCATTTGCGGACCTACCTCATAGATACATACATACATATTTAATATATATATATATATATATATATATATATATATATATTCTATACATATACATACATACATACATATATGCATATATGTATGCAATACATATTTGTTCGCAGTTATACAAACGCAAACTTTACAGTGTTGACCCCTTTATCGGATAATGTGCAATAAAAAAAGAAAAAAGACTCCTTGTAATATTTCGAACTTACTTTTATGCATACACGAAGTTCAGACAAACATATTCTTTTTTCTTTCCTTTTTTTTTTATCTTTTCTGTTTTTCTTTTTTATTCTCCTTTCTTTTTTTTATATCCGAGAAAGTAACAACCCTAACAAATTTCTTCCATTTAACGACGAATCGATTTTATGTATTTTTACGAAAAAGAAAAGGAAGATATGATGATAATAATAATAATAATAATAATAATAATAATAATAATAATAATAATAATAATAATAATAATAATATATCATAATTGCGTTCTATAGTTAATTAAACAAATAATAAAAATTGCTGAATAAAGCATTTGTTCTTTTTTCCGTTCTTTTTTCCTGTAAAATTTTTTTTAATATTTAATAAAAACAAATTACAATTAATAGAAATACCAGGTACGAGTAATGATATTATTTCTTTTTCCTTTTTTTTTTCTATCTTCACATTTCTTCGAAATTACATATTCCTTTTTTTCTTCCTTTTTAATCTTTTATTTGAACCTTTTCCATTTTGAACTTTTCCCGGAGATTTTGAACTTCTTATGATAAGCGCACACTTGACCTAAGAGTACATTCGATCGTTAAAATGGATAGTAGTGTACCGGTTAGTGAAATTAAATGAACGCGCGTAATAATCTCTTCAAAGTTTTCTCGGACATCACCACCAGCCCTTATACAAATGTTGAACATCAACCAATTTCTCTCTCTCTCTCTCTCTCTCTCTCTCTCTCTTTCCTCCTCTCGCTCATTCGCCATCGCTAGTTACGGTAAACGAGGTTTAAAAAACAAAAAAAAAGAAAAAAGAAAAAAGGAGAAAAACACATAGAAAAAATAGAAATAAAAAGATAAAAAGATAAGTCTTGCGTAAGAAGTTAACGAAGTTTTCTTTTTGCCAGTCTAAACGTTTCATAAGAAAGTTAATTTAAGTTCACATAAAATACGAAGAGAGAGAGAGAGAGAGAGAGAGAGAGAGAGAGAGAGAGAGAGAAAAAGAGAAAGAGAAAAGAACGAGTTACTTATTTGCCGAAGGCCATTTTCCATAATCAATTACTCGACGTATGTGTACGCGTCTCCCTGCATTGTGCACGTGCTTTCGACAAGTAGGTAAATCGAAAAATTCGAGGCTCGAGAAAGATTAAAGTAACGAGAATAAATGAGAAAGAAAGTGAACGAAAAAAAAAGAAAGAAAAAAGGAAAATAATATTCAGAAGAAACGAAAAGAAACAAAAAAGATAGAAGCAGAGGAACGGATAAAAAAAAAAGAAACGAAATATTTTGCTCCTCCTCTTGTATTCTTTTTTTCTGTTTTTTCTTTTTTTTTTTTAGATATAATTTGATTTCTCTTCCTCTCTCTTTTTTCTTTCTTTCTTTTTTTTGTTTTTATTTATTTCACTCCATTCGAAAATGCTCTTTTGTTTAATTGTTTTTATTTTTATTGAAATGTGTTATGCTCTTTTTTCTCCTTTTTGTTTCTTTTTTAATTTTTAATGTTATTAATTAAGATAAAAAGGAAATATGAAGCAAGTTACAAAAAAAAGGATGAAAAATGAGAATTTTACTCTCTCTCTCTCTCTCTCTCTCTCTCTCTCTCTCTTTCTCTCTCTCTCTCTCTCTCTCTCTCTCTCTTTCGTATTTGTTATTTTATTATCATATTTTAATTAATTAATTTTGTTTTCTTTCGTTTTACATAAAACGTTTTTTCTTCGTTTTTTAATTACTTATATTTTTATTGAAATACGTACTTATACTTCTCTCTCTCTCTCTCTTTCTCTTTATATTATATTTATAAGATAATTTATTCTATTTGTAAACATCCGTCGACAAATTATTAAAGAAAATTCTTCATTCACCATTCTGATATATAATATTTGATTGTTCATGCCATGCTTGCATGAGTCCGCGAATTTTAATAATAAATTTTTATTTTCATTGCTTGCTCGCATTTTCTATCTCGATAGTTTGTATACTATTATACTGAAGTAGGATCAGCCACGTGTACGAGATCAGATAAGTTTTCTGAGAATTATCATGCAATGTTTAACCTTAATATCGAGAAGATAGAGAGAAAGAGAGAGGGAGAGAGAGATACGCTTTAGAAGAGTAAGCGTTTTCTATCTAAGCAATTAAACCTACGAGCGTTGAAACGAAAAGAATATACTATTATGTTAATTTTGCTATATCTTATAATTTTTCATAATAAAAAAAATAAAGTAAAAATAAAAAAAAAAACATTAAAAAAGATATTACGATGACCAGAACAAAGAAGAATTGTAAAAATATCGAGAAATAAAGATATTATTAAAATGTTATTTGAATTTAGCTGTTAATTATTCTTCGATTCAAGATTTTCAAATAATAATCGTAACGAACTTAATCATTACAAAAAAATAATTGCTTCACATTTCTTAAATTAAAATACTGTCAAATTTTTCTGTCTTTTGTATCTTTGTGTTTTTTCTTCTCTTTTTTTTTCAGATCAAAGAGTACGCAGAAACATGATACGCACAAAATAGCGATTAGATAATAATTTAAATATAATAATGATTGTGAAATATATAATAATTACAATAAACAATTATTTTATATTTCCCAAATGTAGCGAATACAGTCGAATTTTCGTTTCCTATCTATTTTCTTTTTAAATCATATAAATGTGTTATGATTATGTAGAACATACACACACACACACTATATATATATATATATATATATATATATATATATATATATATATATAGTGAACATTTTACGGTTAACTGGAAACGAACTCTAAATAAAAATGAAACGCCGTTCACCGATGACCACCCACCAACGACCACTCGACGCGTATTAAGAGCAACACGATACACGATTTCCATTACGCTTCATCGAGATACGCACGAACGAATCTCCATCTTCCTGTAACGAACGAATAAAACAAACGAAAAAAAAGAAAGAAAGAAAAAAAGAAAAAAGGCAAAAAAAGGGATCACCGAAAATCGAACAAACACTTCGTGATTTATTTCGATTGGCACGCGTATTAAAAAGAAGGAAGAGAAAGAAAAAAGGGAAAAAGGAAAGAGAGCAAAAAAAAAAAGAAAAGAAGAAAAGGGAAAAACAGAAAATCGAAAAAGCTATCGAAAAAAAAGAAAGAAGACAAAGAGAAAAATCCTGTATGAAAAAGAAGAAAAATAAAGAGAGAGAAAAAAAAAGAAGAAAAAAGAAATGGCGGCGAAGCACAAACAATTCGAAAGGATAACGTCCAACGAGAGTTGATACTCATTAGTCTGTTACTACGAGACCAAACACGACTTTCGATACGGTAAATACGTCATCATACTCATTCCAAATATTAGCTAACAGATCGAAATTTCAAACTGATGCATATGCCAACGTATATTTTCTCTTCTCTTTTTTCTCTTTCTCTCCCTATCTTTATCTCTCCCTCTCTCTCTCTCTCTCTTTCGTGTTCTTCCTTTCTTCTCGAAAATACCCGTATATTCCTCTCTAATTAACAGAACAATCAACACGAAGAGTAATCACTATTCTGGTATCAATGAATTTTCGGAATTTAAACTGTAAGACTTTGGAAATAATAATAATAATCATTTTCTAACTAATATCGTTTATTTTCTTATCTATGGCAAAAAAGAATAATAATAATATTAATAATAATAATAAATAAATAAATAAATAATACTAGAAAAAAGTTACAAGATTTCAGTACCATCTCGAAAGGGGTGAGTGAGAAAGTGAGGAAAGAAGGGCGAGAAAGAAGAAGAGTGAAAATTAATTAAATCGGATATTAATTAAGAGAATCTATTGGTCAATGGAAAGATTCTTGTTTCTTTCTTTTTCTTTTTTTTCCATCAGTAAATATTTTTGCGGCTTTCAAATACCACGAACGATGATTAAAATCTATCTTTGAAATCATCGTTCGTAATATAATTGTTTAATTATCAATGAAGACACAATAAAAAGAAAAAAGAAAAAAAGAAAAAGAGAAAAGCGAGAAAGAAACAAAAAAAAAGAAAAAGGAAGAAAAAATATTGACTGTTTCGCAGAAATCAAACGCGAAATCTCATATCACGAAAATTATTAATTATTACAATTACGTTCGTAAAATTTTAATAACCGTAACTTGATACGTTCAGATATCTGAAACTGAAATAAAATAAAATAAAATAAAATAAAATAAAATAAAATAAAATAAAATAAAATAACATGAAAAGAAAAAGAAGAAAAAGGGATAAAAAAAAAAAGAAATGGATAGCCATCGAGCAACGTTTGGAAATTACGCAGGATACATATATATACACACACACACACACACGTATATACGTGCTCACGCACGTATACAATTGCAATTTTTGGGAGTTCGAAGCTCGAGCTTTTTGAAGCTCGAGTTTCGCGCATTAACGCTAACAAACTCTCGTCGTGGAGTAAGCGTCGACAATTCACGTAATTGAAACGGCTCGATCGACGATGCTTTCGTTCTCACGAAAGTGCTATGTACGTATCTTTTTTTTTCTTTTTTTTCCTCTCTCTCTCTCTCTCTCTCTTTTTATTTTATTTTATTTTATTTTATTTTATTTCATTTTATTCCATCACTCCCACCTACAGGTTCATCCCACCTACTCTTTCGTTTCAGATTGGACCAAACTCAACCTCCCCTACCCTCCCCCCTTATCCACCCTTGTTCACCCTTTCACCCCTCCTCTGTCCACCAACATCATCCCATACCATACCATCCTACTCCCCATCCCTTCGATACTTCATTGCCGATGACGAGAGTCGCCATTGCTCTCCGATCCAGCATCGATTCATCGATAGAAACTATTGTTACGATTACACGTTCAGCTTAATCCGAGTCCATTGTTGTTGCCGATGGTGACGTTTTTCGCGAGTTCGAACACGAATTAATCGACAAAGAGAAAGAGATTATTGCTATTATTGTCGTCGTCATCATTATCATCATCGTCATCATCATCATCATCATCATCATCATCATCGTCATCGTCATCATCATCTTTATTATTATCATTATTACTATACCAATAATAGTTCATACAGTTTCAACATATTCAAATTTCAAAATAGTAAGATTTATTAATAAAATTACGACTCGATAGAATTATTAAATGGAGATATTTGTTAGTTACGAAACTCTGTTCTTTTTCTCTCTTTTCTCTCGTTTCTTTTTCACTTTTTTTTTCTTTTTTTTTTCCTTTTAAATCGAACAAAGAAATCCTCCTATCTTCCGTTTTTTTAATAATTGACGATTCAAAAGGTAGAATTTAGTTCTTAGTCTTCCACTTTTTCTACGTCTATTTCTATTTCTATTTTTATTTATTTATATACACACATCTGCATCCCTACCAATATTTTATTTTCTCCCCCGATTTATGGATGCGGCATTCATTCAATTGCGAAATACATTCGAAACGTGCATTTCTCTGCTCTCCTCCTCCTCCTCTTCCTCCTCCTCTTCCTCCTCCACCCTCTCTCACCCCCTATCTCACTCTCACCGTCCACCGTTCTTTCGATCTACCCCCATAGTATGCAGTACGTTCATATATCCAGAATATTTCTGAATATTCACAATCAAAATAATGTTCTCTGTTTTCTTTTCTTTTTTATTTCTTTTCTTTTTCTTTTTCTTTTTCTTTTGGTTCTTTTTTTAATTCTCAATTCGCACAGATATATATAAAGACGACGTCCATTATCGCATTAATTTCAGTAATTGTCCGTACTCGGTTGAAACGTCCTAAACGATAATTCTATTTTCGTGTAGCCATTAAACCGGTGACAATTTTTATTACTTCCTCTTTTTGCTTTTCTTTTTTTTTTATGTTTAAATCTTCATCACTCCTGCACTTCAATACCGACTTTATTTTTAACTCTCTATAATCCAATGTTTTTGTTGGGTCATAAAAAAATAAAAAAACAAAAAAGAAAAAAGGGAAAAGAGAAGAAAAAAAAAAGGAGAAAGATATACGATGCGAAATTTATAGCGTCGCAATTAATTTTTGCATATAAATTAAGAATTAATATTACGAGAAAAAAAGATCGTATAAAAATTAAAATACAAAGATACTTATAAAGATGTGATTTGCGAAGTTAAATGATGTCGTAGAAAATTAACTTGTTGTTAGATCTATATCCGTCTAATTTCAATTTATTTTTGTTACCCGTGTATCTGATACTATTAGTTATTCTTTTTTTGTTTTTTTCTTCTCCCGAAGAAATTGGTAAGCCACGTCACTTTTATATTCTTCGTATCCTTTGTTTTGGTCCATCATTGGCATAAAAATAACTATACCAACCGTTCCATCCATCTTTTCTCCCTTATTTTTCCAACGCAAGTTGACTCGTGTCACAAAAAGAGTAGCACGATGCATCAGCCAACCAAGTAAGGCAATTTGTCATTTAATATAGCTTTTATCAGGATGGACCGCAAAAAGTACTCTTGACCTCCTACTATGTCGGTTTAGCTCGACAGATCCACCGGAGACGTCGTCTTTACCTTCTCTATGTAACTAGTCGAGGGTTAATGATGCACGCTAAAACGTTCAAAGAAGAGAGAAAACGATGTATCTTCATGTGTGTATGTATGTGTGTGTGTGTGTGTGGGTGTATGTTAGAGAGAAAGAGAGAGCTGTCTTGTCTTGTCTCCTTTTCCCAAGCAAGTGGTAGTTATTTGATCGTCTGACAAATGTTATCCTGTCAGCTGAGTCTCGAGACGCCATAGAAAGACTGAAAAGAGAGAGAGAGAGAGAGAGAGAGAGAGAGAGAGAGAGAGAGAGAGAGAGAGAAAATTAGGAAATCTTGAACTGAAGCGTTGAAATTTACCAAAACAAATTTCTATATCTCAAACTCTATTTCCCTTTCCACGCAAACACTTTTTGTAATGTAATAATATTCAAAAAGTATGGATCTTTTTTTTCTGTTTTAAATAAATACACAGAGATTCGTTTAAACAAAGTTTTCTTTTTTGATAAAAGAGATGAGAAATATATATATGTTGCATATATACGTATATTGTATAATAAAATAAAAAAGAAATAAAAACAAGATAAAAGACAGTATATATATATATAAATTTTGTATTTATATTATACTAATAAATTAATATATATAAACAAAATTTGTCAAATTTCAATCATCACATCCATCAAAATAAATCTATCGATTTTTCCTCATTTTAATATCTGTTCATTCACCAAACATACTGACTCCGTAAGTCTTATTGAAGACGAAAAATTGTATATAAGTACTTATTCCCGAAAACAAGGATGAACATACAACGAAGATAGATAGAAAGATAAAAAGATAGAGAGAGATAGAGAAATAGAGACATAGATAGACAGAGAGAGATAGAGAGAACTCGAAGATAAGAAAGGGTTCGGTGAGTTACCGCTGTCCCAATTTCTAAATTGAATCGCAAAGAATTTTACGTGGAAAGAAGATGCGCCTTGGGTCACGTCGCATTTAGGGTTGGTCGTACGACCCTGTACAAGCTTCCATCTCCTTTTCTCTAACTATTTCCTACCCCTTCTCTTATCCTATTCTCCTCTCCTTCTTTTCTCTTTCACGTAAAAGAACGAATTGAAAACACTCGACTGCGTCAAAATGCTGGCCGTGTGCTAACTTGAGAAAATTTCTTGGTCCTCTTTCTCCGAGTACCGTAGAAGAAGAAAATGATGTACCTTCTCCTTGCAATTTTCTTTTCTCGACTAGTAGAAGATATACATACAGAGAGAAAGAGAGAGAGAGAAAGATAAGGAAAAACAGAGAAAAAAAGAAAAAAAAAAGAGAGAAGGGTGGAAGGGAGAAGGGAGAATGAAATTTCGAATCTACGACATGATGTGATGGAAGTGGATAAAGAAGGTAGCCAAAAACGTTTCTACCTTAGCAACCGAGCGTATCGAAATCTGAAAAGTTTCGCCTAGAATAAAAAAGAAAAAAAAAAAAGAGAAAAAAAGAAAACATTTCAATTAGATACATGTATCTTTCGAATATTTAAAAATCTATGCGTTCGAAATTTACTGTTAAATACAAAAAAATATGTGTGTGCGCGTGTGTGTGTGTATCTTATTTTCTTCGTCTCTATTTTTTTTCTTTTTTTTTTTATTTTTATAATGGAAAGAAATTGACGATCATTAAAGCTGAAAACGTCGTTTCATTTCGAAGTTTCTTCATCTTTAACTTCTCTTCCTACGGAATGCCCGCCGAGTATCGAACAATTTCTTCGAGCTAGAGAGGACAGAAGAATGGAAAGGAAGGAAGGTAGAAGGAAATGGGAGGGACAGAGATAGAAATACACAGAGAAAGAGAGAAAGAGAGAAAGAGAGAGAGAGAGAGAGAGAGAGTAGTGCCTTGGACTTTTCATCCTATAAACTCGAGTATTCTTTACGCGTCCTTGCTCTTCGTCATCCAGTGCGAAAGACGAACGAACGAGATTCGCCACTCTAAAGGACGAGAAGTGGAAAGGAAGTTTTGAATCGAGGACGATTCAAGGAACAATAAGGTTTTCGAATAACAACTAATAGAGAGCCACGAAGTTTCGTGACGTTTCTAGAAAGAAAAGAAGAAAAAACAAAAAAAAAGGAGAAAGAGAAGAAGGAAAAGAAAATAGAAAATGAAAAAGCAAAGGTTAAGTTTATATGGACATTTCGTAATTTCTCCAGTTTTTATTTTTATTTTTATTTTTTTTATTCTTTTTCTTCTTCGTTTTGCTTCGTTCCTTATTCGTATTATGAACGGAAAATTGAGAAACTAATATGGCTGACTTGTAACATTTTTTAATTCCTCCTTAAAGAGTTATGAGTTATAAAAAATTTCGAGTAATTACTATAATAATAATTATTATTATTATTGTTATTATTATTATATAATTCAATTATTATATGATTTATTCATTTCATGAATTTGTTATTCAATTATTATGCAATAAATAATAATTTATTATACTTGTTATTATACTTATAATTTATACATACTATAATAATTTATAATACGTATAAATACTATAAATTATTGTAGTATATATAAATAATACTATGTGATATAATATATACTATATAATAATTTATATATATTATTATTATTTTAGTTTCACGGAGGAAAGAGAACAAATTTTAAAAAGAAAAAAAATAACGTTAAGTTCGAAAACATCTCGCATTTCTCGTATTTTCCATCTCTTCGAATTTTGAAACAGAGTAACAAAATGGCCGACTCTCTCTCTCTATCTTTCTCTTTCTATTTCTCTTTCTACTACTGTTTTCTTTTTTTCTTTTTTCTAACTCTTTCTATCTTTTCTTTCGTTCAGTCTGTATCGTGAACCCGCTTGAGGCAATTTCGAGCGTTTTGTAAAATGGCATGCGAAATTATTTAAGAGCTTAGTCGAGCGCCCGGATAATACGAAGCCCCGAAGTAACTACCGCATAAAATGTCAAAAGTACCGACGTTAGCGCGCAAAGATGCCCTTAAGCTATCTAGCATTTTGAAGGTTATCTAACTAGGAAAGTGAACTTGAGATAAAGATAAAGATAAAAAGATTACGCGTAAAAAAAGGAAAAAAAAAGGAAGAAAGAAAGTAAGAACAGGTAGGAGAACCCGTATAGTATGCGTTAAAGAATGTACCACTTCAAACTTGAGCGTTCACGAGTCCAGTTTTTTTCTTTTTATATCGAATGTTTTTTTCTTTTTATATCTATACTTTTTTCGGTTAATTTTGAACGAAATGTTATTAAAATGGACGTTTAAGTAGAAAAATGAAAGAAAAACAAAATAGAACCAAGAAGACCAAGTTTATCAACTTTCAAGAAATGAGATATATTAATTAAGCCAATCGACAAATTCGTTCACTGAAATCACCGAAAAATCAATATATATATATATATATATATATATATATATATATATATATATATACATAGAGATAGAGAAAGAGAAAAAGAGAGAGATCACGTGGATGAATGAAGTCGTCCTTAGGGTCATCCTTAGATTCGTCTCTGAGCACCGTCGATGGTAGAGAAAAGCGAGCAAGAAAGGGAGGAAGGTTCGAAGCTGTGAGGTTGGTTCAAGAGGGGGTAGTAGAGAGCTAACAAGAGAGAGAGAGAGAGAGAGAAGAGAAGAGTCACCGATCAATAACACGCCGCATAGCGGCGCTACTGTCGCTGCACCCGATTGCCCTCTACATACACATACATATATATGTACTTGCACGTACGTTACATAAATCTGTCTTCCCATACATATACCTATTATATATATATATATATATATATATATATATATATATATACACATATGTACATATACTCTATATACAATGTGAGTCAATAGACTCATTAAAAAACGATTAATCTAATCATCCTACATAAATATTATAATACGTAACTATAATAATAATAAGAAGAAGAAGAAGAAGATGAAAAAAAGAATAAAATCAATTCAAAATTTTTCGAAGAATCAACAAGAGAATTCGATGAATTTGTTTCTAATAGTTTTCCGTACATCCTTTACTCTAGTGCACATACTTGTTTAGACATATACTACAATATATGCAGCTATGCAAGACTAAAGTATGCGCACGTGCACGCACGCACCCTTTGCATCCCTTTCTCGCACTTGATTGGCATTTACGTGCGATTATGCTTGGTGAACACGTGGAGCAAATAAACGAATTACTCTGATGCACGAAAGAACGCAAGAGAGAGAGAGAGAGAGAGAGAGAGGTAAAACCTATTCTACTATTAGTAAGGATTCATTTTACTCCTTTGAAATTCCATTTCTTTTATCTCTTCTCTACTTCTGTTTTTCTTCTTTTCCCTTTCTTTTCTTCTTCGAAACAAAAGTTATTTGAATAATTTTTGTAACGAGAAAAGAAGAAGAAGAATGAAGAAATAACAAAACAAAACAAATCAAAAGAAACCTCATTCATAATTCGAATTTTCTATCTCTTCCATTAAGTTGTGATTTACGTTTTATCGTTCTGGAAGATCGATGAAGGGGTGATATTGGTCGAAGATAAAAAAACAAGAAAAAGAAAAGAAAGAAAAAAAAAGAAAAGAAGAAAAAGAAAGAAGGAAAAATTGAAAACAACAATCAAAAAGAAATGGAAAAAAGGAAGTAAAAATGAAAAAGAAAAAAAAGAAAAAAGTGAAATTGCGGGCAACTCATTCGCGAAACGAACCGATTGAGACATTAATGCGGTAAAATATTGTTTCCACACGTCGATATTTTGACGGGAATATGGCCGCGATCCAACGGCAATTTCCGACGAGTTTTCCACCACGGAACACTTTTATCCGGTCATCCTGATGATAGCATCCAGCAACATATCCCAACGAAACTTTTCTTCTTTTCTTTTTTTCTTTTTTTTTCTTTTCTTTTTCCTTTCTTTCCTTTCCTTTCTTTTTTTATTTCTCAAATTTTATTTGAAATTCGAAGCGAAGATAAACTCTCTCCGTTCGCTTCCTCCATTTTTGTTTTCCATACTCATTCGCCATTTTTTCGTCGATGTTGTTTTTTATTAAATTATTACATTGTCTTTCGACCATGCTCGTATTCGTAAGTAAATGTGTGTGCGTGTGTGTGTACGTATACGTTTGTATACATTTGAATTATATATTTTATAGATAAAATGGAGTCGTATTCAGCTTCGCGCGTTTAAATAAACAAACGGAGTATACCATAAAGCGTAATCCTATTTTACTCGGTCGTTCCATTAGCTTCGCCTTCGCCGAAGCAGCGTAAAACTCTACGGTTACGGAGAAAAATTTAATGACTGGGCGTTGAAAAGAGAAATAGGAGTAGGAACGGACGGATGGAATGACGAGAGGAGAGAAAATCAAAGAAACACAAAACGGGGATTTTAAAAGTGAACGAGCGAAATGAGACGTGGTAAAAAGTGAAACGGGAAAATGAAAAGAACGAAAGAAAAGGATAAATAAACGGGAAAAGAAAAGGAAAAGGAAAGAAAGCAAAAGAGATGAAAACAAAATAAAACGAAAGAAAATCGATTCTTTTTATATTTCCCGCGCTTTTATATTATCAATCTACGTTTGTTTTTTTCTTTCTCCCATCTTTTTTTTTGTTTTTCGATTTTTCTTTTTTCTTATCGTTATTCGAATTATTCGGCAATTTTAAAATCGATCGTTCGAGTTTAATCTTCAATTATCAATTTTTATCAACTTTTTTTTTTTCTTTCCTTTTTTATTGTCATTTTTATTTTATTTTATACGAGTCAACCCTCTCTCTCTCTTTCTATCACGCGATGTGTTAATTGATGGAACTAAACGATAGATATCACACGATAAAACAATCTACAAGACTTAGTTAACTATCTATTGTTTAGAAAAACTTGTTTTCTTTTTTCATTTCTCGTCGTAATAGTTACTATGTATATCATTAGATCAGAATTGTTGTTCGTTAATACGATACAAATTAGGGTTCAAATAATTGGCCTTAGGTATACGTAGATACGTAAATCCGAAACGGTGAATGCATATTTATGATGATCAAAGAGATTCACCCTCTAGCTGTAAGCTTGATCGTGCTGTTACGTGTATGTTTTAGATATACATTGACGTACATAGAAATTCATTGCCGTCACGAAAATGTTACCTACGTGTACATATATATACACCCGCATATACATACATACATACATACATATATAGCCTTTAAATCGTTTTCTCTAACAATAACTGTCGACCGTGAATTTTTTTCTTTCTTTCTTTTTTTTCTCTCTTCTATTTTCTTTCTTTTTCTTTCTTTTTTTTTCTTTCTTCTATCTTTCTCTCTCTCTCTCTCTCTCATCTTTTCTCAACGTTAGTACCTATAAACGATGGTTTACAGCGTTAAAAACCGCTTGCAATAGCTCGCGACATAAATTTCAATGTACCGCTGGCTGGCTTCTCGGTTTACAGAGATAACGAAGCTTATAAAGTCGAAGAATGTGGGTCAGATGTATGAACGTCGCAGTTCGGCGAACTCTCCACGAGATTATTCTATTCTTTATAGCGATCGATTGTATTATTATTTAAATTTTTTGTACTTGATAACAATGTTATAACAATAATAATAAAAATGATAATAATAAAAATGATAATAATAATAATGATAATGGTAATAATAATAATAATAATAATAATAATATCAGAATGAGGTACATTTGAAATAGATTGATATATTTCAATTGTAAATTTAGATTATTATTATAACTCTCAAATAGCGACAGAAGAAATAAATTTTTCTTTTATCATTTTTAGTTAAAAAAATTTTGATTTGCAATTATTATTTTTATATACTACTAACAATAATAATAATTAATATACCAAAAAGATAATAATAATGAGATCTGATTTATTTCAAATAGATTGATGTATTTCAATTGTAACTTTAGATAATTATCATAACTCTCAATTTAACCTCAGCATAAAAATATAATTTGTTTGTTACTTTTGAATGAGAAAATTATGATTTTTTTATTACTTTCCTTTCATAAAGACGAATTATATTCTTATATATATTATGATAATAAAGACAATAATAAGAGCACAAGATTTATTTACAACAAATCAATATATTTTTATTATAATTTTCAATTAAAAAAAAAAAAAAAAAAAAAAGAAAAAAGAAAAAAAGGAATGATAAATTTGAACTACTATATATACAATACAAATATTATCGCTCCATTTGCATAAAGAGACAGACCGTGTCCTTACTTAAATTTTACATAACATTAATAACAACGATAACGTCTTAACATTTATTTAAAATATATCCATATATATATATATATTTTTTTTCCATCTAATCTGAAACGATAATCTTATCTCACTCTTTTCTACGAATGTCAGGATGGAAGAAAAGAACAAGAAAAAAAAATAGAAAAAATAAAAAGGAAAGAAAAAAAAGAATAAAATAAAATAAAATAAAAAAATTCCTTTATAAATTTTAATTAAAAAAAAAAGAGAGAGAGAGAGAAAGAGAGAGAAAAGAAAAAAGAAACTATCCATTCTGAATCATAAAATGATTCAGAATAATTCCGTATACGCGTTGGATGGCAAATGATTTGACAAGGAACAATATTACAAATGACATAGAATAGAAATGTTAGCTGACGTTGCTAGACAAGTTAAAAAGAAACTTCATTTAGAGATTGGAGAAAACGTGCAAATGAATATACACTGTCCTTCTGACGGTCAGCTGTCATGGCGTCCAGTGTAATAACAATTTTGGCGTAACTCGTGACAAAGGTATGGAGGACATGAAAAGAAGAGAGAAAGAGAAAGAGAAAGAAAAAGAGAAAGAAAGAGAGAGAAAGAGAGAGAAAGAGATAGAGACGAAAAGAGAAAGAGAAAAAGATAGAGATAAAAAGAGAGAGAGAGAGAGAGAAAGATAGATAGATAGATAGATAGAGAGAGAGAGAGAGAGAGAGAGAGAGAGAGAGAGAGAGAGAAAGAGAGAAAGAAAGAGAGAAAAGAATCAGAGGTCGACGTTATTTCACTTTACGAGAACGTTGCAGGCGTTTCGTAGCCTCGAATTAGACTTAATTAAAATACGAGCCGCGAGCCGTTAACGTCGCCGATAAAATCTCACGGTTTTCTCTCTTTCTCTCTCTTTCTTTCTTCCCCCCCTCCTCTCTCTCTCTCTCTCTCTCTCTCTCTCTCTCTCTCTCTCTCTCTTTCTCGCACGAATAAACCGAGTTTCTACTCGTACCGAGAAATATTTCTATCGATCGATTGCAGTACTAGCTACCCACCCCAAAACCGACTACGACGACGAACATACGTATGTACATAGCGCTGTTATGTAGTTCTGTGATATATATAGGGTGTCTTACTTTCGATAAAGAGAACACGCGATTCTTGTTATTATTATTATTTATTAACGTTTTTATCGTAAATTCTTTCTTCCTTCTTTTTCTTTGTTTTTCCTTCTTCTTCTTTTTTTCTTTTTTCGTTTTATCTCTCTATTTGTGTTCATTTCTTTTTTAATTTTTGAAGAAGAAAAATATTTCTGGCGAAGTGATCCTTTCTTACTTTTATTTGACGTGTCTAAATGTGTGAACTTTCGTTTTGAAGTATTTATGTAATTACATACTTTGGCATTTTTAATTTTTTATCCGTTTGAGCGTAAAGTTTTATTTGTGTTAATTATGTTTAATTAAATCAAGAATGATTGTATTATTTGCATTATTAATTATATATATAATATTTATTTATTATTTATAATTGATTATATATATATATACATATATTTATGTAATAGTTTTAAATTTAATAATAAAATGGTTTATCCAATTTGATTTTTTATCTTTCTCTTTCTCTCTCTCTCTCTCTCTCTCTCTCTCTGTCTCTCGTATTTTTTTATCATGAGAATAAAAGAAAATACTTAACGACGAGCCATATCGCGTTTCTCACATAATTGCATTTGTTATAAAGGATTCAGAAGGCTCGATGGGGAATCTAGCGAGTTACAGAAGACTCTCAAAGCGACAGTGGATCTTTTTAACGAAGCCAAGGCGGCTCTTTCCTTTTTTGTCGAATGGGAATAGAAACGAAACTCTCCCTGGGAGTTCGTTTTTCTTTTTCTTTTTCTTCTTCTTCTACTTTTTCTTCTTCTTCTTCTTTCCATTCTTAACAGAGAAGGTCCAGACGCATACTTCGTAGTCTCCTTATGAGAAAAGAAAGACCGAAACAAAAATTCTCACGCGTTTTAATAAAATTTACAATGTCCGATGTTGTATGTCATAAAGAAAGACACAAATTTAATTAGGAAAATTAAAAAAGTAATTCAATTTTAAATTGTCTTTCGTTCTTAATTAAAAATTATACAGAATAATATATACAAATATATTATTAATATAAAAATTAATATATACATTTTCAATATATAAAGTTATTATTAAAATGATTGTAAATGTTAACATATATATATACATATATGAAGTTTACATACATATACATTTGTAATATAAAGATTAACATCTATTTTGAATATATAAAGTTAATATAAGATTGATTAATAATTAATATAAAAATAAAAAATAAATAAAAAAACAATAAACACTCATAACATTTATACGATATATTATAATGCATAATACATAAATAACAATTATGAATATCAAGAAATAATAAAAAATAGTATCTATAAATTCAATATAACTTTCCATTTACTTAGAATCCTCTCCAATATTTTACCCCGATATGATTTATCATTATTTTACTTGTTAATAATTTTTCATCGATATTTTCCATCCTCGATATTTGTCTCGGTATATCTTTGCAACGATAAAGTACTCGAGCGACAAGAAACACGAAGAGAAGAAGAAGGAGGAAAAGGAGAAGGAGGAGGAGGAGGAGGAGGAGGAGGAGGAGGAGGAGGAAGAGGAGGAAGAGGATCGGTCGAAGGTAACTACGAGAAGGGGATTTCGTGCTACATAATTCAGAACGTCGAACTTCCCTACACGACATCGTCTACTTTTGCTTTTGCTTCTTCTTCTTCTTCTTCTTTCCTATCCCTTCTCCTTCCCTTTTCCCCTACCCCTTCCTCATCCAGTTCCACTTCCCCTACTCCTCTTTCTACCCCTCTTTCGTCGTATCACCTACCACGCGATTTTATTTGCTCTTATTGATCCCATACCAAAATGTTTCGCACGAACGTATCGCCACTTCTCGGAGGATAGAAAACATCGATAATTTATCGACGATCGATAACGCCACCTCGAATGGGAACGCCCAATACGATTTATACAGCAAATAGATTTCAATAAAAATTACTTGTGTATTCGTTTTCATATGTATTACGATATTACAGTCGAGTAAAACTTGGCGCGCCGAATAATTCAATGAAGAAAGGAATAAAATAAAATAGAATTGAATTCGATTAAAAAAAAAAAAAAATAAGTAAATAAATAAATAAATAAATAGATAGATAGATAGATAGATAGATAGATAGATAGATAGATAGATAGATAGATAGATAAATGGAAAGAGAAAGATATAAATAAACGAGAGAAAATAAGTGAAAAAGAAAAAAAGGGATAAAACACTGCCGTTCCTTTGTAATGAACAATATTATTAATCACTTCTCTCTATACTCATATTCCCACGTAAATGTAAACTTTCTTATGATTCTTTTCTTTTCTCTTTTTTTTTTCAAAATGGCGACGAAATATATACGAGGAAGTGGAAGAAATTTTACATTTTAGAAACAATACAGCGATGACAGAAAGAGAAAGAGAGAGAGAAAGAAAGAAAGAAAGAAAGAAAGAAAGAAAGAGAAAAAGAGAGAAATCAGCTTTTGAGAACACCTTGAAGGAAAAAGAAAAAAAAATAAGAGAAAAAGAAAAGAAAAAAAAAGATTGTGGCACGAATAATGGTGTCGTCACGAGGATTCTCTCTTCTCTCTCTCTCTCTCTCTCTCTCTCTCTCTTTCTCTTTTTTTCCTTCTTTTTCCTTATCTCGGCCAGCTACTTCCTGATTGTTGGCCTAACGGTTATTTCACACTCGGCTTGATAAAACCTAGAGAGAGAGAGGGAGAGAGAGAGATAGATAGATAGATAGAAAGAAAGCGATAAGGATAGAAAGTATGAGGATGAGAAAAGCAAAGAAGAGAAGGGAGAGAAGAATGAAGGGAGGAAAAGAAAAGGAAGGTAACAACGAGGTAAGGGGTCGAGGATCCTTTTTCGCGGCCTGATTTTTCCATGCGGCACGTTCCTTTTTCTCTTTTTTCTCATTCTTTCCTTTTATCCCTTGGAAGGGAGGTTTTCTCTCTCTCTCTTTCTCTCTTTTACACACTCTTTCTCGTTTAGATCCAAAGTGCGAAACAAGAATCACAATGAAATTCGAGAACAAATCTGGAAACAAATCGTCGTGGTAATAATAAGAACTGTAAGGACAAAGAAAATAAAATGCTGAGAATTTTCCAACAATTCTATGTATATATATATATATATATATATATATATATATATATATATGTATGTATAAATTGTTTGTAATTATATTTATTTTTAATATATTAATATTTAGATACGTGTACGCAGAGTATACTAATGAAACGTATGTCCATCAGGATTATTATGAAATCTGAAAAATCTATTTAATATAAAAATTAATATGTATATATATATATATATATGTATGTATTTTATAATATATAAAGTTAATATAAAAATGTTTTATAAAATTTGATATGTTAATTAAAAAATTAATAGATATTATTTTAATATATAAATTAAAATATATATATATATATACATCTTTCTCCGAAAAAATCCCGTAACGGAAATCAATATTCTTACGAAGAAGAGGGACAAGATAAATCTTTCCCATAAATTAAATCCAATTTGGGATTTAACCCTCCTCCGACCCTCTTTAAAAAATTCTTAAACGCCACATCGTTCGAAATACCTTTTCTAATTCTCCATTATTTCCCTACCCGTTCGAATCAATTCGATTTAATAAGTTAAAGATCATTGATCATCCATACAAAAGTAATAGTTTCGTCGATCCCATTTTTCCCCGATTAAGCTCGATCGGTTTAAACTCTCGTAAAGTTAACAAGAAAAAGAAAAAGAACAAGGACGAAAGAATGAAAAAAAAAAAGAAACGAAAAAAAGAAAAAGAGAAAGAAAAAAATTCTCCAGCAAGATGGACTTGAATATCGAACGATAGGAAAAGCTTTCCATAGGGTGAAAGGGGGAAGGAAGGTTTGCAAGGGTTGGAGAGGAGGGTTAAGGAGGAGAGAAAAAAGGAAGTAGTCGAAAGCCAAATCGAACCGGTAGGTAACGATTAAACCGGGCGATTCGCCGTCGATTACTCGTAAATTAAGCGGATTAGAGTAACGTTCGATATCGGTTCGATAAAAGAAAAAAAAAAAAGAAAAGAAAAAGAGTAAAACACCCCCCTCAAAAAAAAAGAAACGAGATTACTTAGCGACTTTCCGTGAATACTGTTTTTCTATATTTTTTCTATTTTTTTTTGGGAGCTATTCTTTTTATTTTACATTTTTCGTTTTCTTTCGTTTGCTGTTTTTCTACTTTCCCTCAATCCCTTTCTTTTCTTTCTTTTTTTTTTATTATTTTTCCCTCAGTGACTCCGATACAAATCGTCAAGGACATAAATACGAAAGATCCAGCTGGTCGTTCATTTCGACGATCGAGGAACGATAATGATACCCGATAATCTTCAATTTTGTCGAAACGTTCAACGTTTTCATTTCCTCTAACAACCCCCCACTATTTCCCATTCTCATTCTATTTCGATTTCGCTCTCTCTCTCTCTCTCTCTCTCTCTCTCTCTCTCTCTCTCTCTCTCTCTCTCTCTCTCTCTATCTATCTATCTATCTCTCTATCTCTCTCTCGTTCACAATCGCAACTCGTTATCGCCTATTTTCTCCGATTTATAAGCATAACCGATTGTTTATCAATCGTGCTTATAACAGCAAGCACGAGCCAAACGACGTAGCGTACGTAGGGAATAATCGTATTGGAACATACATATTTGCATTAGAATTATAATATATGCGTGAGAGTTTAAGTACGGTAATCAAAGCTAATATTCAGCGATTCGTTTAACGCGAGAGCCTCGTCGTAAATTTCGAATTAGCCAGATACGTGCTCGAAATTAGATATGAATATTTAAAGCAATTATTGGCGTTGGCGTGTGTGAGATGGATAGAGTAGAAGAGAGAGAAAGAGAAAGAGAGAGAGAGAGAGAGAGAGAGAGAGAGAGAGAGAGAGAGAGAGAGACCACCTCTTCCTTTTTAACCCCTCCATCATCGTGCATCGATTCGACAATTTCAATTTTGTCCTTTTACACGTGATTCGTCGTGCATAAATACGTGTATAATATATCTTCACGTATGCATGTACACTTTCGAAAATTGAAGTTATGAAACATGAATAAAAAGTATTACATTTCGATATTCCAATCGGGATATACACATTGTTCTAATTATGTGTTCAATTAAGATTCAATGAAGCAAAGTTTGATAAGAACTGATAATTTTCGATAGTTTTTGAAAGGACAGTTTTCGATTGCATATCGTGTATGTATCAATAGAACTTGAAAAATTGAAATTATGAAACATGAATTAAATGTATTTCCGATATTTCAATTAAGTTACGCATATTGCTCTAATTGAGTTCGATTGAATTTCAATGAAACACAGTTTGCGATGTACTGATAATTTTCGATAGTTTTTGAAAGGAAATTTTTCAATTGCTTATTATCTGTGAATAGACTTTGAAAAATTGGAATTATGAAACACGAATAAAATGTATTTCCGATATTTCAATGAAGTTACATATATTGCTCTAATTATAAGTTCGATTGAGATTCGATGAAACAGAGTTTAATATATACTGGTCATTTTCTATAGCTTTCGAAAGGACACTTTTCGATTGCATATCGTGTGTGAATAGAACTTGAAAAATTGAAATTATGAAATACGAATAAGATGAATTACCTATCGATATTTCGATCAAATTACACGTATTGCTCTAATTATAAGTTCAATTGAAATTAAATAAAATCGAGTAATTGACCTAAAATAATAATAATAATTCTTTTTGGTCTTCGAAATAAATTTTCTTGATCGTGTATCGTGTCTATATATTTTGAAAAATTTCTGCTATTAAACATGAATAAAAAGTATTACGTTTCGATATTCCAATAAGGTTATACATGTTGCCCTAATTATAAATTTAATTGAGATTCAATGAAATCAAGATTGATCTTAAATGATGATTTCCTATAATTTTCGAAATAAATTTTCCCATTGTGCATCACACAATATATTACACACACACACGCACACACACTGATTGTAAATACTTCAACGGAGATTGAAACGAAAAATCTGTAACAATTTCAAATGACAATAGTTTTCAATCCTTGAAACATACCAATTCCTCTCTATTTTGCATTACGTACGATTGAAAAAGGAGGTGGGAAATTTAAAAAGAAAAGAAAAAAAAAGAAATTAAAACAAAAAAAAGGAAATAGAAAACGAAGAACAATTCAAAAAAAAGAAAGAAAAAAAAAAGAAGAACAAGTGATTAGAAACTAGAAAAACGAGAGATTAATCGAGTCGATCGAAACTAGCAAATGGATTCTTGGTCAAGCTCGCAAAAAAAAAAAAAAATTTCCCAAGAAGAAAAATCTTTGTCGAAGAATGAACGACGAGATAGCGAGAAAGAGAGAGAGGAAGATAGAAATAAAAGAAAAAGAAAGAAAAAAAGAAAAGAAAGAGAGAGAGAGAGAGAGAGAGAGAGAGAGAGAGAGAGAAAGAACAAAACCACTAGCCCGTGGTTTCTCGTCGAGGTTCTTTATTTTTCAGGAAACCGTCTTTCCTCGTTCGCGCGCATGCTCTAATTTGCCTTCCGGGAAAGGAAAGAGAAAGAGAGTTCGACCAAAGGAAGATGGGAAAAGAACTTTTTCCAATTTCCAGAGGCGAAGCAAAAGTGAGTGGGAGAGAGAGAGAGTGAGAGAGAAAAGGAAAGAGAGAGAGAGAGAGAGAGAAAGAATGAGTAGGTCGGCTCGCTCGAGGAAAGTGCTTCGTGGAAACACTCTCACGGCCTCGGAAACGTCCCTAGGTGTTCGTCAAATTGAGTTCCGAGAAAGATATGCTTACCTTCGAGTTGCTACGCGTTGAATCTTTCTCTCTTTCTGTCGCTTTCTTTCTCTGTTTCTCTTTGTTTTCTCTCTTTCTTTCTTTCTTATGTAGATTATACCTATGTATTGTGAATGTTACTCGACGATGCTGCCGTCTGTGCTTTTAAAACGCGATAAATGACGATTCGTCGAAAGTGGTTAACCCTTAAAGACTACCGTAGCTGAATTTTACCACCATGGATTTACTCCCTCTCTTTCTTTCTTTCTTTCTCTCTTCCTCTTCCTCTCTCTCTTCCTCTCTCTCTCTCTCTCTCTCTCTCTCTCTCTCTCTCTCTGTTTGTCTGTCTTTATCTCTTCGTCTCAAAATCGAATATTTTCTTTTATTTTATTTTTTTTTTCATAAAATTTATTATTATTTCTTTTGTTTATTTTATAAACTTTGTTACTATTACTTTTATTGGTTTATTTATCCATTTATTTATTTATTCATTGATAATGTATTATTATTCGCAGTGAAATAAAGAAAATAAGTATCTATTATTTTCATTCAATATTACGTAATAAATAGTTAAAAAGAAGAAAACAAATTATTTTTAGATACGACTAGAGAAATCGCGTCATGTTATGTTCTTTTATTTTATTTATTTTAAAAAACTTCTCGTTAGTCCTTTTATTTATTTTACAAAATTTATTATCATTTCTTTCATTTATTCATTCACTTATTTATCCATTAATAGTGCATTATTGTTCGTAATAATATAATAAAAATTTATTAATGATAATATAATATTAAAAAAAAAGAACATGTATTATTTTCATCTAATATTAAGTAATAAATGAAGCAATAATAACTAAAACAAAACTATAATAACTAATAATAACTACATCAAAAAATAATTTTTAGATACGTCCAAAGGTATTGTATTACATTATTCATTTTCATCGTTGTGCAATGCATTACCATTTCGCATAGAATTTCCGATAGAAATAACATTTTTTAATTTTGTTTGGAGTATTCCGTACGAATCGCAATCCAAAATTTGCGGAAGATAAACTTTTTTAGATTATTATAGTAATAAATTGATTTGGATAAATATAATAACGCAGTTTTACGCATAGTTTGTATATCATCGCGGAAGGTCGCGTTTCAAATTTCAACCGAATTGCATTTTTGTGTTTACGATCATAATTTTTGTGTTTACAAACGAAATGGACGTATCGATTCTATCGAAACGGCTTACATACAGTTAGCTATTCGTGAACGTAAAAATGTTACGTTATAAATTTTAAATAAATTTTTTCAAAAAAAAAAAAAAATATTCATTTCCAAATAGCATTTATTTTGTTATACGAATTTTATAAATGAAATATTAAAAAGAAAGGATATTTGAACGATTCTATCGAAATGTAATGAAACAATATCTTTTTCTTTTTAACAGAAAGATGTAACGTTGATACATTTTAATAGAGATGGAAGGATTTACTTTCAAATTGTGGCGTCTCGTCTACACCATTAAATTTCTATGTTAACATAAATCTCTATGTTAAAAATTAATGAGATGGCATTGCAAATTTCATTAAAATTTTACGTGAACATTTTCGTGCGCAAACGTGAAGATGTTTCGTTTGTAATTTCATGCGAATTGCTTCATTAATTTCGGCATGTTTAATGCAAACATTCTATTGTTAAAAATAGCTGAAAACGGTTGAGCTAGTTTCAAGTTTTTCAAGATCTTTATATATATATATATATATAAAAAGAAAAAACCAAAAGAAAAGATGATATGTCGTGGCGAAAATCTAGCCATTATAGTATTTAAAAGTTAATTACAAAGTTGTTAGAGAAACTTATCTTTATTATTATTAATAGTTAAAGTTTCAAGTAAAAGAGAAAGAGAGAGAGAGAGAGAGAAACAGAGACAAAGACAAAGATAGAAAGATAAAGATAGAGAAATTTAAGAGAAGTGAATATTTCGATTTTCAACAAAGTAGAAGATCAAAACTTATTTTTTATCTTCAGCTTTATACAAATTTTTACGTATTTAAGTAAATAAAACTATATGTATATATATATTGTATTCTAACAATTCGTTTAATTCAAAACTACATTCACAGAAAGAAAGAAATAAAGAAAGAAAAAAAGAAAAAAGAAAGAAAAAAGTTAACAGAGAGAAAGAAAAAAGGGAGATCCATTCGGTAATTACGTTCTAATTAGTCGAGGGATAGATTTTCCAGGGGCAAACGTGGCTCTGCGTCGGAAGGCAAGAAACAATTTCGTTAGAGCGTTATTAGCTGGTATAAACGGGCTCTGCCTTTTGCTCGACCGAATTTCCGAGAAACCAACGCGAGTTGCCGTGGACAATAATATCTCTCTCTTTCTCTCTTTCTACCACTCTCCGTCTCACCCCCTCTTTTTCCTATGGTACAGTACCTGTGCTCGTATTTTGTTTATTTGCATCATTTATCAACTTCCGCCGAGGCAGGAAGAAAAAAGAAAAAGAGCTATATGCTATTCTGAGAGAAAGAGAGAGAGAGAGAGAGAGAGATGCACTTGCATCTCGTCGGTGGCCATTGAAAAAAAGAGAGAAAGAGAGAGAGAGAGAGAGAGACAGACAGACAGACACACACAGAGAGAGAGAGAGAGAGAGAGAGAGAGAGAGAGAGAGAGAGAGACACGAAAAGGAAGCTTTTTCTAGGCAGCGGTCGAGGGCCAACTTCCTGCGTGCATCGGGTTTACGGTATTGCAGTTGCCATTTACTCCTCTATTCCAACAGTACCGGTTCCCTCCTCTTCTACTACCCCTATTCCACCCCTTTTCTTTCAAAGCATTAATAGAACCGAGAAAATCGACGTGTCTGCACCGAGAGTACATATCTTTACCTGATTTAACGAACAAGTTCCTACGGATATACATGTATGTATGTATATATATATATATATATATTCATGTGTGTAACATGTGTCGTATATATGCATGTAACTTTATGTATATGTGTGTGTGTGTGTGTGTGTGTGTGTGTGTATCTGTGTGTATGTATATGTTCGTTCAATGGATCGCTCGAATTTTACTCCCTCATTTTCGACTCTTTCCTTCCCTCGTTCACTCACTCGAACATTTCTCGTTAAATTTCTTTTCCTTTTTGGATGACTTTTTGTTTCCTTCCTTTTTCCTATCCTTTTCCTCTCAGACTCTCTTTTTCTTCGATATCAAATACGTCGAATGGAAAAAATCGTTTTCCCCTTATCCTACTTTAAAATAGATAGAAAAGAGGGGGATAGTAAGAGAGAGAGAGAGAGAGAGAGAGAGAGAGAGAGAGAGAGAGAGAGAGAGAGAGAGAGAGAGAGAGAGAGATAATTCACCGTTCATTTATCATCGTATTTAATTTTCCAAATAAAACATTGTTACGATACAGATGTAAAATATAAAAAAAAAGGATATATATATATTTATATTTATAAAGAAAAATAAATTGAACGTGTACGAGTAACAAAAAGTAGAATAAATGATACAAATTAAAAGCTATTACATATAATAGGTAATAAACAATTTTTAGTTTTATTAAGATTTGTTTTGTTAATATTTCTATAATCCAATTTAGATTTTGTTATGGAGAATACAACGAGTTATACATTTCAGCTTTGACGAACAAGAGGAAATAATAGATATCAAAAACATATATATATATATATATATATATATATATATATATATATATATATATAATCGTACACGCAAAAAATAGACAAAAAGAGAAACGAAAAAAAAGGAGAGAGAAAAAAAAAGAAAGAAAGAAAAAATATTTGGCAGACTCGCAGTATAGTGAGCATATCGCCGTTAACGAATCAGAGAAAACTCGTTAACAGATTTCAAAATTAAACGAACTCGAACATGTCGGATCATTTCATTCGAAAAGGATCATTGGAACAATGAAAATTGCGAATCAGTGCGTAAAGACAAAAATTCAATTTTCATATCGACCATGCGATTTTTCAAATTGCCCGTATATTAATTAAAATTAACTTTTAGATTAATTTATTTTTGACGACGTAATCCCTCTTATTCCCTATCTTTACTCCAAATTAACATTTTGCATTAACAAATTGCATCTTTTCATTACGTATAATATGTTATTTTCACTTTCTATTCTGATATTTTCGTGCAATTTTTTAACGTAAATGAGGACATATTATGTCAATGAAATTATTTACATTTTATTTATGCGTAAAGTTCTTCTCTACCACCCCCAAATCATATTATTATTTATCATTATAATCATCATTTTCATTTTAGCTTTATTATATTAATATTTATTAGTCGATATCTTATCGTTATCGTTTTTCTTATTCTTACGATGTTATTATAATATTATTATTGTGTGTTATTATTATTATCATTATTATATTATTATTATTATTATTATTGTTAAACACATAAATTAAAAAATATATATAAATATGTATGTATATAAACATGTATAATATGTACATATGTTACATGTACAACTTGTACAATACGTTAAATATATATAAAACATAATACTAATCACATTTAATAATATTAATGAAAAAGTTTCAAAGAAAAATAATTACTCTGAAAATAATATACGACCAATGATACTTCTTAATACCTACGAAACATTATTTATACTTTTTATACATTTAACGAAAAACAATTTTCACAACAAATTCATTTTAACACGTCGGTGTTATATATAATTTTTATATAACACGAAAATTTACTTTACGTTTTACCATTGAAAGATTTCCAAGTCTTACTCTCCGTGGATGCATCAAATTTCCCTATAGAATATTTTCCCCTAGACGATTTCCCATCCGACGATAATCCTGGGTGAGAAATAAAGAAGGAAATCGTTATGTCTGTCGCGTAAATATCGCTACGACGTTCTCGAAATCCCAAGATTGTATATACATAGGTATATCTACACCCACCCACACACACACACACTATATATATATATATATATATATATATATATATATATGTGTATACGTTCTAGAACGAAGTTAGGTAAGTAAGGAATAAAAAGAAGGAGAATAAAATAAGTAAAAATAAAATAAAAGGATAAAGAGAAAGAGAAAGAGAGAGAGAGAGAGAGAGAGAGAGAGAGAGAGAGAGAGAGAGAGAGAGAGAGAGAGAGAGAGAAAGGTTTCTCGAAACCGGTCAAAGATTTACATCGTCCACGATACGTGCTCACTGTGGGAGCTTTTCCAAAGCTTTTCCAAGATAGCTTTCGTCCTTATACTCTGAAAGAAAGAAAGAGAGAGAGAGAAAGAAAGAGAGAGAGAGAGAGAGAGAGAGAGAAAGAAAGAGAAGAAAAATCACCAGAAGAAATAAGGTCGAGTGAATGTGTTTTGCATAGAAATCATAAGCACCACGTATATACTATCTAGATGGTAACTCGAATGATCGTCACTATTTTAAAAGGGGTCGAGAAGGGTTTTGACGGGGGTTAGTCTAAGCAAATCGACCGTCGATCTTAAGAAAGAGGGTACGTACTAGAGATAAACATGGAAAAAGGCACAGACAAAGACTGGAGAAGACGTTTATAAGCTCGTGATCCACTTTAAAGTGGCTATATCTTCTACTAGGTTCAGTTTGTATTATACACTCTCTGTGTTTGCGTGTGTCTGTACTATAGAAGGTGTTCGATTTAACTCGTCCATGTTTAATACATATCAGCTGGGTCAACTAATATTTCTAAGTATCTTTGCTTTCTTTTTTCTTTTCTTCTACTTCTTTTCTATTATTATTTTTATCTACTTATTTCTTTCTTTATTTATTTATTTACTTTCTTTTTTTTTTTTTCTTAAATATACCCACAAATGGCGAGAAAAAAAATCGCTCGATCTATATGGGACAGTGCTTTTAATTAATACATTTTTTCTTTTCTTTTTTTTTTATTTTTCAAGTTAATACATCATCAAAAAAAAAGAAAATAAAAAAAAACACATGTGCAAGCAAACATGTTAATATATCATTAAAAAAACATCCATAGCATCGTTTGTTTTTTATTTATTTATTTTATTTACATGCTATTGTAGTTCATAAAAAAAAAAGGAAAAAGAAAAAGAAAAAATTCAACGATACAAATATATTTTTATAAGCATTTTTAGATATGTATAATGTGATTAAAAAAATCACTTCTACAGTGTTACCATGTTATTTGGTACATTGTAAGAGTATAAAAAAATCTATCGAAGTTATGGGAATCGTTTGGAACACGATTTAAAATAAAGATTTCGTACTGAAAGAATTTTTCGTCTTTTTCTTTTTTCCTTTTTCAATCATCATTCGAAGATCAATAAAATTCTCGCATAATTCAATACGATCATATGATAATAAATATACATCAAAAGCATTTAAAAAACAAAATCATCGAAGACGATCTTTAAATGTTCCATTGACAATAATGATCTTGAAAAAGATTTGTCATGAATCCGAATTTTTATTCCGAACAATTTCTTTCTTTGACATTTGTTCATAACTTCGAAAATAACGAAGACGTATTTGTATTTTATACGAATGTCACCCGACATACAAGGTGTCGAATAAGTAATACAAAATTTTCTTCGAAATATAAAATGAGAAATAAAACGAAAGCGTTGGAACGATCGCGAAGTAACTTTTTCTTAAACATTGTCTTCGCTTGTTCGTTAAAATGAAAAGACAAAAAAAAGAAGAAAAAAGAAGAAAATGTTTCATGATTATAATTCGACAAGACGAACGATCTATTATCTATAGAAAAAAAAATTATTATCGTCGAAACGTTCGAACATTAATTTTTCAAATGTTCACTGCGAAGCGTTGGATATCTCTCGAATAAATTGAGCTTTATCAAAGGGATAAAAAATACGAGGATTCTTTGTTCCCTTTCTTTTTTCTTCTCTCTCTTTTTCTTTCTTCTTCTTTCTTCTCCTTTCATTTTTTTTATTATTTCCTCGTTCTATTCGGAATCATCGATGTCCGATTAATACTCTTCGATCATGCACAAACATTCTTAACCGAGAAAGACCTGAGCCGAAGAAGAATTCAATAAAGCGAGGATTACGGAAAGGAATTAATCGTGCGATAGATCGTAGAAAATTGATTCACCTGTTCGAGAAAAGTGTCGGAGAATTGTTAAACATGGTAAAAAAAAAGAGTGAGAGAGAGAGAGAGAGATAGATAGATAGAAAAAAAATTCTATGGATGATATTTATAACATTATTACTTTGAAAAAAAAAGAAAATAAAAAGAAAAAAATTTTGTTAGAAATCTAGACTTCATTTGCATTACTAGATTATTGTTGTTACTTATTATTATTATTATTATTATTATTATTATTATTATTATTATTATTATTATTATTATTATTATTATTATTACTATTATTAGCATGATTAATTCATTTTTGCTCTTTATTCAGTATATATAATATTAAATATCTTTTCATGAAACATTGAAACGTTGATATTAATAAATAATGCAAAATCTGTAGCTCGATAATAATTAATGTCTGAAATTCATTGAAATGATGATACTGTACGAAAAAAGGGAGAAATAATGACAAATAAAAGGTATCTTTTGAGCAAAGATACCAAAAACGTGTTTCTCTCTCTCTCTCTCTCTCTCTCTCTCTCTCTCTCTCTCTCCCTCTCTCTCTCTACTAATTAGATTAATTATCCGATAAGCAAGAAAACAAACGTACGAAGTACGTTAATCGAATATGAAGCTAATTGACCAATAAACGAACATTTCATTGAAACATGTCTCTTCGATTTGTTAACAAATGGTCTCTGGCGAATCATGGATTTATTACCACAAATTGTTCACAGTGTATTGTCAAAGAGGCTACTAAATATGTATGTATATATATTTATATATATATACGTATATATACATGTATATATATGTACGTATGTATATATTTCCAATCGACTCGTATCGAAAGCATGCAAAAATGTTCATTTTCCGTATTATTTGACTATTCTACAAAGTTCTCTATATTTCTATGTCTGCCTGTCTATCTTTATGTGTATGTACGTGCATATATGTATGTACATGTGTGTGTGTGTGTGTGTGTGTGTGTGTGTCGTGTTCTCTCATATATATATTCGTAAACGTTTGAAACAAATTTCGATATCGACAATTATAACGATAAGCTTGAATATCATAAATTACAAACTTGACTCCATTTGTTCTTATTATTATTTTCGTGATAAAATTTTGTGAATAACGGAGACAATTGAAAAAAGATAGAACTATGATGCGAGTGAACGAATAAAATATTTCTATTCGTACGTAATGGAAAATACAGTAAGATATATATTCGACAGATAAATAATATTCAAACGAAAAATCTGTGAACGATTGATTTCGCAAATGTAGAAACACGATCGAATTTTCGTTTTTTATTTTACTTTTATTTCAATATTTCTTTTTTTTTATTTTTATCAAAGACTTTTACAAGATTTCTGTTATGAAAAAAAAGAATCTTAACGAAGCTACCGGCGAAGCTGTGAAGTTTGAACCTTTTATCTCAAAGCAAAGTAGCAAAATGAAAGAGTACCGCCCCACCGCCGGAACTGCGAGCGTAACGGGGAAAAAAAGGGCCGAAAAAGGAAAAAAAAAGATACAAAAAGAAGCAAAAAAAAAAGAATAAAGAAAAAGAAAAAGAAGAAAAATAAAAAAGAAAGAAAAAATAAAATAGAAGTTTACGTTTCGTTATGAGAATTTAATAACGGGAAAGGCAAAGGGAGCGTGGTACGTTCTCAAATAAAAAATTTTCTTTCATAAATTTACGTAATTGTTAATCTTTTGTTTGAAAATTTTTACGAAAAAATTTCACTTACCATAATATACGAACATAACCTACGCGTATAGATAATGTAATTCGTTCTCTTTCTCTTATATTATATTATATAAACGATTACCGTTAAAGACTTGGAAAACGTTGAGGGGAAAAAAAAGAAGAAAAAGAAAAAAGAAAGAAAAAGAAAAAATTGAAAGAAAAGAAAAACGTTGAAAAGTAACGTTGAAGGTATAGCCTAAAGGAATGGATCTCATCGAATTTTTATATCGGACAAATATTTTATCTAGATCGTATGTTATGGTGAAACAGCTAACCCCCTAAACGAAATTTCTTTGTTACGCATAACGTTTATAGCACACTCCTTAGAAATTCTATGTGACTTGTAATATTTGTTCCATTATTTTATTCTACAAAAGGAACAAATTATTTATTTAAATCATACTATTATTATTATTATTATTATTATTATTATTATTATTATTATTATTGTTATGCATAAACATATAATAAATTCCGATAAATCTTTAATTTGTTCAATCTTATTGAAAAATATAAAAATAGTTCAGTAACATCATTTTACTTTTATTTTAAATTCAAGCACGAAAAAAAATGATTTTTCAATTGTACGATGTAACTATTGTTAGATTGTATGAAATTCGTGACATCGTTTCGTAAGTTTGAATGGATATGTAAAAAGAGAAAAAAAAAGAGAGAGAAATATAAAAAATTAAAAATTTTTAATAAATTTATATCTAAATACAGTAACAATTTTTTTCGTAGATATAGAAATTCATAGTAAAAATCGTTTCGATTAAACAGCGACAAATTGTAAGTATCATTTTCAAAATGATATAAATTTTAATTTAAAGAAAAAAAAAACATTAAATAAAAGGAAGGAGAATGTGAGAGAAATTATGCAACAACTTAAGTAATAATTCTCTCTCAAATACGACATAATTATGCGTTTTAACGATCGAGAGTCATGTAAATGACGTAACGGGAAAGTGGGGGTGGTAACGGGGAATAGAGATGGTAGGGGGTTGGAAATGTCGACTTTATTCAACGAAAAGGCGAATGAAGTATGCAGGAGATGCCGCTACCATCGTCGAGAGACACGGCTAAAAATGGCGGCATTAATTCTCACTCGTTGGTGTGAGGAAGAGTTTTCGAGCGATTCTTAAAAACGCGGGAGACTCTTAACGAGATTATTCCAATTAGATTGCAGACGCGCGAAACTTCTGGGTGCTTTGTCGCGGCGAATTCAGAGATAGAAAAATTAAAATAATTAGATATATGCATATACTACACCTTTGAAGAACTTGTGAAAATCGTGACGTCGTTCTGACATTACGATTTCAAACATTTTAAAGGTTTACATTTAGAATAAGTTTATTTACATACACACCTACACACACACACGCATATGTGTGTATATATATATATATATATTTATTTATTTTCAACCTAGAAAATGTTTGCCAGATCTGAAAAATTTCTTCTCACTTTTGTCGTTCAATTTTAATTAAGTTAACATTATCAAAATATTATATTAGGAATATTTGTTCTTTCATTTGAAATTATATATTTATATTTATATATATTATTTTGTTAAGTTAATTTACTTTTTCTATATTTTTTTGAGAGAATTTTATTTCATATTAAATTCATTATCGCTTTTCATTTAATTTTTTGTTTTATTAATTATACATAGATTTTTTCTATAAATATAAAAAACAAATATTTCAACATTTTAGATATAACATTCTTAACAAGATCTATATATAAAGTGTTATTAGAACTGAAATAGTTTTTAATTTAAAAATAAAAAATATAAATTCGTCGGGTCTCAAAAGTTTCTTGACATTCTCGTAAAAAGTTATCGAAACTCATGCGGTTAAAATTTCGTTTCTTTTAAAAAGACTATATTTTCTGTTAAAAAAAAAAAAAATAATAATATTACATTTTAACTATTCCTTTTTATTATTCGTCGTTGCGTCCGGTCACTTCTTCTTTTTTAAATTTTATGATTAATAACTAGCCTTTCGCATTTCTTAACGTAACAATACGTTATAAGAAAAAAAGAGAAAAACAAAGAAAAAGAAAAAGAAAAAGAAAAAGAAAAAGGAAAAGAAAAGAAAGAAAGAACCGAAGACTTTTTTATCATCACAATTTCTTATAAGAATATCAATTATATTTTACTCGTTTCATTCTTTTCTTGATTGAGCTTAAAACGACCAAAAAAAGAAAGAAAAGAAAAAGAAAAAACTCATTAATCATCGCATACACCCAACGAGCGCATCAACATCAACGTCACAAAGTTTAGCACGACTGATCGCTTTTCTATTCTTTTCTCTTACCACGTGCAATCTCAAATAAATAGTTCCTCTCTTCCTCTTTCTTTTTATCATGACATCAAGTATTAAATCCACTACATATCGCAAAAAAAAGAAAACCAAAAAATAAATAAATAAAAAAGTACAAAATACAAAAAAGCTAAGAAGCTCTGGAAACCCGTGACGTCCCTATAAAAAACGACTTTAAACTCCCATAACCCAATTTCTTAAGAAACATTAATTTTCCGATATAAACGAAGATTCAATTTTTTTCTTTCTTTTCTTTTCTTCATCTTCTTTTTTTTTGTTTGTTTTCTCTTATTTTACAAGAAGAAAGAAAAATAATAAAGCAAGACTTACAAAATGAATAGATGCACGAACGTATAACTTTCAACATGACGTTGTAATAAATGAAATAAATTAGATAAATAAATAAATAAAAGAAATAATGAATTTTCAAAGGATCATACAAATTTATCATTATTCATTTAAAAAACATGACAAAACGATCTGTTATATATCGAAGTAACGATCGAAATCAATAATAAGCGTTACTATAAAATGATAGTGTCAGAAAAATTTTTAAAGGTGGGCTTGGGAAGGAATGTACGTTGTTATTATATACATCATGAGTTGCAATTTTAACGTTCAAGCTTAAACTGAATCATGCTATTTCAAAGAATAATTTCGCCGTACCATGACACCAACTATTATTATATAAATCTAATATTGCAATACCTAAGAAAGTCTGGAAAACTCGTAATATTGATGTAAAAAAACGACCTTAAACTTCTACAACCCAATTTTGCAGCAAACATTAATTTTCAGATATGAACTTATAATTAATTTTGTGACGAAGTAATGAAACAAGACTTCACAAATACAAACATAAGAGCGTATAACTTTCAACGAACCGTTATGGAGGGTTTAAAAAAGAAAGGAATGAAAAGAAAAAAATAAAAAAATAAAAAATAAAGAAAAAAACGATTCGCAACATTAATCGATCACTCGTAAAACATGGCGCAATCGTGATATTGCTGTAAAAAAAAAAGAAAAGAAAATAAACGAAAAAAGAAAAAAAAAGCATAAAAAACGCTTCGACCAACTAGATATAACATAATTTTTTCAAAGAATATTAATTCTCTGATACGAGCTAACAAATTAATTTTGTAACGTAATAGTGAAACAAGACTTGAAAAATCCAGATATATTAATGTAACTTTCAATATGGTGTTATAATTGATTAAATAAATAAACAAATAAAAAAAGGTCAGAAATAGTTTAATAAATGTTTATCGCAAGTTGTACTTTTAACGAGCACAATTATGCGATTTTAAAAAAGTTTATTTTGTTGTACAATGACAACAAATATATCATGTAATACATACACTCATATATTATATTATGTTATATGCAATACACATATTATATTACATATAACACATACATATGCAATAATCAAAACTTGTGTCATTATTAAAAAAATCAATTTTAATATTCTATAAAAACTAATTTTTTAGCAAACATTGATTTTCAGATGTAAATTATTTTTAACAAAATAATAAAAAGAAAATAAAAAAAGAAATACAATATATATATATATATATATATATATATATATATATGTAAGTGTAGATATAACTTCCAGCATGGTGTTACAGAGGATTAATTAAAAAAAAAAAATAAAAATAAAAATAAAAAAAAAATCAAAAACAGATAAAAAAAATAACAACGGTCTGAAAACTCATCGATCACTCGAAAAACAGAGGCAAAACGATACGGTTAACGTCAAAGTAAAAAATTCGAGGCAACCGTAGGTGGTACCAGAGAATGACCGTGTTAGAAAAATTCGAAAAGATATAAGAGAGAAAATAATGGATAGTATTATGTACGTATATCATGAATTCTGATTTTAACGAGCGGAAGCTAAAAGACAATTAATATGATTTTCAAAGAGATAATTTTATCATATTACGATATAAAAATATATTATCGTCTATATAATCTACTTTCATGAAAACTAAAAGTAACATTGATTATTAAATATAGTTATATGTATAACACATACGTAAAAAAAAAAAAAGAAAATGTTGATAATAAAATAACTATTAATTTTTAACAACATAATCAAATAATATTTCAAAAGATACACACAAACACATACATACATATACATAGGATTTATATGAATAATAATATGATTTTTAAGATCGTTATTACTATTTTTTTCTTTTATTTTCTTTTTATTTAATAAATCCTTAAACGATCTTTAAACTCATAGATCATACGATATATATATATATATATTTTATTTTTCAAATAAAATATTAAAAAGCAATTTATACTAAAATAACAATTAATTTTTAACAAAATAACGAAATAATATTTCAAAAAATACACACACACATATGAATTGTTTAATACGAATGATAATGAATTTTAAGATCGTTGTTACTTTCTTTTTCCTTTTTGTTTAATTAATCCTTAAACGATTTTAAAACTTATCGATCTCACGTAAAATACGAGGCCAAACGATCCGGTAAATGTCAAAGTAACGATTGGAACGTACCGTAAACGGTACTAGAAAATGATCGAAAAAATACGAAGAAAGTAATAATTAATAGTATTATGTACTTTTTATATATCACGAGTTCTGATTTTAACGAGCTAAAGCTGGAGTGTTAATTACACGATTTTCAAAGATATCTTTTTGTCGTATCGTAACAACAAATATAATATTACATATATAATCTGTTATTACGAAGATTAGGATAGCTTTGAACTTGTAATATTGATCATCAGACATATGATATATGTAAAAAAAAAAAACATTAATAATCAGATAATAATTTCGATAATTAAAACATGATTAATTTTTAATAAAATAATAACATAATATTTCAAAAAATACACAAACACATATATACATACGAGTTATCTAATATGAATGATAATATGAGTTTTCAGATGAGTTCAGATGAGTTCCTTTTTTTCTTTTATTTGTTTAATTAATCCTCAAACGATTTTTGAACTTGTGATATTGATTATCAGACATATGATATGTATATAATATTAATAATCAGACAATAATTAATTTTTAACATAATTTCATAAAGTAATATTTCATAAAATACATATGTATATACATACATAAACACACACATACACACGAGTTATATAATGTGAATGATAATATGAATTTTAAGACCGTCGTTACTTTCTTTTCATCTTTCTTTTTCCTTCCCTACTTTTTGTTTAATTAATCCTCGAACGATCTTAAAACTCATCGATCACACGTAAAACACGAGGCAAAACGATCCGGTAAATGTCGAAGTAACGATCGGAGCCAACCGTAGGCGGTACCAGAAAATGACGGTGTCAGAAAAATCCGAAAAGGGTCGAGAGAAAGGAAGGAATGAACGAACGGTATTATGTATATCGTGAGTTTTGCTTTTAGCGAGCAAGGTAAAGCACGATCATGCGATTTCAAGGGATAATTTAACGCGAACATGCAAGCCAAGAGAAACAGAACGAGTAACAGAGAAAGAGATACGAGAGAGGAAGAAAGAGAGAGAGAGAGAGAGAGAGAAAGAGAGAGAATGCTCTCAAACTCTGCCAGCGAGTTTTCTTCTACGTTCGCGTGGAAGGCCGGTAGTTGTTTACGTGACGGCAGTGAACTGCAACTGTCAAGTAGATACGATCGATTCACCTGCTAACTCCCACTCTACCTTACCCCACCCCACTCCACCCCATTCCAGCCCCACGTTTCCCTTCCATAACCTTCCCAGCCCGGCCCGACTCGACTCGGTCCGGCCTGGCCCGGCCCGACCCACCCTATCCCTCCCACAACCCTTATCTTCTAACCAAGTAACGTAGCGGACGTTTTCGACGTGTTTCGTTGCTTTTCCACGAGATCGAAATTTCAGCGAGACTATCGTTTCGCGTGATCTTTATCTTGTATCGAAAGATAACGTTAGGGGTTGGACTTTTGAAAGCTGTTATTAATAGAACGGTTAAAAAAAAAATCGTAGATAAACAAAGTGAAGGGAAATTAAAAAAAAAAAGGATAAAAGTGACCAACAAAGAAAAAATAAAATATATAAATAATAAATATCATGAAATAAATATCGCGTGACCTATCGATCTGACGACCACCTCTTTATTATTAGTTTTCTTTTTTTCTCTTTTTCTCGAGACACCTAATTTGTGTTTCGCCACTCTTTAATTTTCTTTCTTTCGTTTTTCTTTTCTTTTTTTTTCTTTTCTTTTCTTGTCTTTATATTTATTTTCTTTTTTCTTTTCGTCTACGTTAAATTAATTAACGACACGACAGACCTTTCCGCACTGTTTCAAGCGATAGTTCTTGATAGAATGATAAATGTAAGGTTGAGATTTCTAAATCATGATTGAGAGAGAACGCGAAAATGATTTGTAAAATATTAGTAGATAGGAATTATCTATGGATGATAATTATTACTATTTTGTAAAGATAGATGAAATAATTATTGTAAGAGAGATTTATTGAAATCTTTTAATTTCAAATATTTGATAATAATTTTGTAATATTATATATTTCTTACTTGATATAAATATTTATGCTAATTAATACGTTAAAATATATGATACATATTTTATAAAAATGTACAAATTCTTTTTATATTTTTATGACAATTGTAACTATCTACTGTATGTATATATATATATATATATATATATATATATATATATATATATATATATATATATATATATATATATAGATAGATAGATATATGTAGACCTCAGATAATTTGCAATAAATCTATTTTTATTATTAAAATATGGGAAGAGATCGTAAAATATCTGAATTATTAACAATTACATAACACAATAAATTTATCGGAGAAGAAAAAAGAAAAAGAAGAAGAAACAAGGAAAGAACTATAACACAAAGATACTTGTTACTTAAATAAGAAAAAAAAACAAAAAAAATGCTTTAAGACTGTCTTAAAAATAAACATTTTTATTACCTCCATAAATCTCTCCTACAAAAAACTTCATCACGATTCGAAAATCTTTCATGCCAAACTTACATTATCCAAAACGATCTTAAAATACGGGTTAAACGTTAATTTCGTCTATTTTTGGAGTTCATTTCGGTCTACGTTAAATAGAGAAACAGAGAGAGAGAGAGAGAGAGAGAGAAAGAAAAAAGGAAAAAAAAATAAAAAGGGTTCGTTCTTTCATAAATGAAGACATTTTTCATTTTGCTTTGCGTACATTTCCACTGACCTGTTTTTTCATGGTCGATTTTAGTCTATATGAAAAGAACAGAGAAAGAGAGAGAGAGAGAGAGAGAGAGAGAGAGAGAGAAAAAGAGAGAAAAAAAAGAAAAAAGAAAGAAAGAAAGAAAGAAAGAAAGAAAGAAAGGAAAAGAGAAATTTTTGAAACGTCGATGTGGAAAGGAAAGTTTCTATTCGAGAATTCACTTGCTTGTCCCTTCCCCAACCCTCCTACCTCCCCTTCACTCATCCCACTCACTCAGTTCTACCGCCTTTCTTTTCTCCGATAAAGCATTGTCTTTCATTGGGCGAGAACGAAGTAAGAATAATTCGGCTCAGGAAAAAGCTCTCAGTTTGCTAGAAAGCAAGTGAGTCGATCTTGAAAACGATTACGAAACGACACGAAACTACTTCTGGCCCGGTGTTCTTCTCGAGTAATTACTGACTCTATTGTAACGAACTATAACTAGTAAGAGAGAGAGAGAGAGAGAGAGAGAGAGAGAGAGAGAGAGAGAGAGAGAGAGAGAAAGAATGAACGAATGAATGAACTTCGTATTAGCTATTTAACTATATAATACCAACAAAATATACACCATTTGTATTTAATTGTGAAGATAATTATAATCATAGCGAATGACTGGTCAAAATGGAAAGAGAACGCAAATGATCGAATGTAATTGGTTATTTAATTAAAACAAATATCGACAATGCATTTCAGTATCTCTTGTATTTAATATCATTACAATGAACATTATTATCATTATTATTGTAACGATCAGGAAAAATGGAAGAGAGGAATGAAAGATCGAATTTATTTTATAATTGGTCTTTTCTTTTTCTTATTTTTTTGTTTGTTTGTTTTTTTTTTGTTTTATTTAAACGTGACGATGTAATAATTTATATTAGATGATCTTTTTCATGAGTGTAATCATCCGAATCGATTTAATTATAATATTTAATATTCCATACTCTTTTTCTCTCTCTTTTTAGATACTTTTATGATCACCTAATAGTAATCATACTTATATCATATTATATAATATGCGTAATAATATAACGATCATCTTATATACATATATATACATATATATCATAAATATATACATTATATCATATAATTATACGATATAAATATCGTTATTATACTTATAATGTCACAATCATCGTGATATTTATATTACACATTATTATAATAATTATAATCATAATAACACTTTTTTATTAATACAAAAAGTAATGTTATAATAATACTTGTTATTATATCATATAATACATGATATCATTATGATAATGTAGTCATACATACATAATTATAATCGTATTTGATTGATATACATGTTTAATAATTTTCTTGTATATCTACATATATATATATATATATATATATATATATATATATATATATACAGGCTGTTGTGATAACAGTGTATATAAAAACATTGCACGCGTTTGCAAATACAAATACTAGTAAGTACTAAATCTATCAAATCGAAAATATCAAATAGATTTAAAAAAATTCTCTCTCTCTCTCTTGAAAACTCGAGAGCTCCATACTCAAAAACTATAATCCACTTATTTTCGATTTAACTGTTCTCAAAGAATAATCACCAACAACAGTTCGATTAGTAATCAGTAACACTGTCGATACACCCTATACAATTTTTTTCTTTGATCGATCAAAACGAACAGATTCTTTTAATGATTTTTAACGATGTACATCTATATATATATATATATATATATATATATATATATATATATATATTATCTCTCTCTCTCTCTCTCTCTCTCTCTCTCTCTCTCTCTCTCTCTCTTACTCATCTCCCTCCATTGCTTTACCCCCACCCTTATACTATCCAGAGCTTTTTCTTATCGTAGTGAATTTAGGTTAGGAATCGAAGCAACGACAGACAGAAGCGATTAAAAACGTATTACCGTCGTACTCGTTCTTTCTCAATCGAGTCGAAGTCGAAGTCGAAGTCTATTCGTCTCGTTCGATTCGATTCGATTCGATTCGATTCGATTCGGTTCGGTTCGGTTCGGTTCGGATATTCTAAAAAGGGTATAGAAAGAAAGAAATTTCATTCGGTAATCGATGAAAACGAAGAAAGGAGAGATTCTTCCAAAGAGTATTATCCCAGGGGATGGGACAAGGGGAGGGGAGAATGGAGGAGGGGAATGAAGAAGAAAAAAAAATGGCTCAGGGAATTAGACGAACGATGGAGATGAATGGAAGAAGAAAGAATGATAAGTAGGTATAGGAGAGTATGTCTGTTCCTAACTGGTATAGGTATCTCGTTTTCATTGTGATATCGTTAGCGCCCAAGAAAATTAGTCCTTTCTAATGGTTTTCTTGATTGCACTGTACTGTCTCAAGAAAGAGAGAGAAAGAGAGAGAGAGAGAGAGAGAGAGAGAGAGAGAGAGAGAGAGAGAGAGAGAGAGAGAGAAGAATCATGGTAGAAACATGTGATAAGAGATATTATTTTCTTCGTGAAAGTTAAGCTACTTAGTTTCTACTAGTTGCAAACATGCGAAATAAAGCAGCTATTCGAAAAGTTCATGGAGAATAGATAACGTAGGTTCTTTAAAATATAAAACTTAACGAATGTTCATAGTTATGATAATGATGATAATGATGATGATGATGATGATGATGATGATAATGACGACAACGATAATAATAACGAAATAATGTAATTCTGAAAATATTAAAAATAAATTGTAATTGGATTCGAAGCTCAAGATAACAATTATTTCTTTCTTTATATTTATATTCTTTTTATTATTATGATCATGATTACGATTATTATTATTATTATTATTATTATTATTATTATTATTATTATTATTATTATTATTATTATTATTATTATTATTATTATTATTATTATTATTATTATTATTATTATTAAAAAATAATAAAAATAAAATGTAATGATATCAAGTTTTATTGTTGTTATTATTATTATTATATTATTATTAATAAAGAATGAAAATAAATCGACGATTCTATCGAAATTATTAGAAGTCGAAGAGCAATTAATTAATAACAAAGGATATGATACTTCAATTTGAAATTGACTTCTAATATTATTATGAAATTTGTATAAAAAATCTTTTTCAAATTTTCACTGTTTTTTTTTTTTTATTAGTATTAGTAATAATAAAAATAAAATGAAACGAACGATCGAATTTATTATCTACCGATAATAATGGAATAACAAAGTATTGTAAGTTTAAAAAAGAGTCAGTTATAATAAAATTTTCGAGATCGAAAGAAAGAGAAAGAGAAACAGAGAAAAAGAGAGAGAGAGAGAGAGAAAATTTTATTACATTTTACAGATCCAACAACGAATTCTTACATTCACATTCACATTCATTGTCGTCGTTCAATTTACCGAGATCGCTCGTTAGGGACTAACTACGAATATCGTTTGTATGACTGAGTGCATTCGTTGTTGCAGACAGAAAACAGAAGAGAGACAGAGAGAGAGAAACAGAGAGAAAGAGAAGAACAGAGTGAGAGAGAGAGAGAGAGAGAGAATGGGGCCAATACAACTCGTTACACAGTTTCGAACGTGTCCTGACCCGTTAGCTGTATTTATATTTTTTCTCTCGGGGAAAACACATCCGCCATCTTGATTCTCTTGTTTCAATAAAAAAAAAAAAGAAAATAGAAAAAAAAAGAAAAACAAAAAATAAAAAACAAAAAGGATAAATAAAACAACGAAATCAACGTATTTACATTTTACTAACGATCGCTTTGATTATATTTTACTCGTCATTTTGTAAACAACCTTATGAATAATCCTTTAGGAAGAAAAACGAAACTCCGTAAAGTATAAATTAAGATGAAAATAAATAAATAAATAAATAAATAAATAAGATAAAAGAAGTGAAGTGGAATGAAATGAAATGAAATGAAATCAAAGAAAAAGAAAAGAAACGAAATAAAAACAAAAAGAATTATCTTACTTTGACATAGTTTTGTAAAGTAATCCCGAAATGAAACGAGACTAGTGCCACCTTATGGACGAATGAAAGACTACTTCCATACCTTCTTTAATTGCGAACGATTAAACCATTTCCATCTCTTAATTGGTGGACACGACCGAGTTAATTGACGCGTTTGTCTTCGACGCCACGACGCCGCTCTTTTAATGAACGTCGTTGTTCGATGAGATTTTTGACCTCGCTGTTACGAATTTAAGCAAATATTATCGTATATAATACAAAACGTATGTAATTACTATATCTATATACGTGCGTACAAATAAGTTTATGTAACTACTCGTATCGTAAAAGAAAAAAAAGTTTATTACAATTCAAGAACGTTTGTATCGATGTACCGGAAAACAAATAAATGACATTAAAATCTATATTACCTGCAAAGTCGATTAACAAGTACGCACAGTAGCATTTACGTATGTAGCATATATATACATGAGTACTTAGGTACGTTGAACGAAATCGAATAACGTAGAAAATTGAGATGTTCGATAACATGGTTTATGCCGTAACGAAATACGTCGGCCATGTTGAAGAAAGAGATAGGTAAAGAGGGTGGAGGGGGAGGTGGTGAGAGAGAGACGCGGGTCATACACGCGGGTCAACCGGAAACTGGATCGTAATTTCCGCTCGTGTGAGATATCGTTCGGTTTGCCGAAAGAATTAGAGCATTGGTTTGCCGTGAAAGCGAATTAAACGCAAAGAGGATTAACGAATACAAAGAAATAAAAGAAAAAAAAAAAAAAGGAAAAGGAACAAGGAAAATCAAATTGGACCGAAAATGACGACCGAACGAATCCACCATGCTAACATTATCGTCTGTACGGACGTTTTTTTATTTTTTTATCTCTTATAAATTTTATTTTCCTTCTTCTTTCTTGTCTTTTTCTTTTTTTAGTCATCGATCGATAATAATAATGTTTTTTTTCTTCTATATTTTCACGTCGTCAGAAGCAAAGTAAGTAAGTAAGTAAGTAAGTAAGTACTACTTACTCAATCACCCACGTATGTTCTTTTTTTGTCTATATATATCTCCGATAGATGAAACGATTTAATTTTCCTCACTTTCTCTGGAGACTTATTTTTATACTTATTTCAAAAACGTCATTATGTTTATTCTATTGTTTTTTATATTATTTTTTTTTTTTTTAAGAACGAATCGTCGATTTTGCTGATACGATTGGAGAAAAAGATGGAGGTAGGGGAGAAGGAAAAAAAGAAAGAAAGAAATGAAAGACACGATCGGAGAAGAATGAGAGAGAGAGAGAGAGAGAGAGAGAGAAAAGACGATTTCGTTGAAAAGGAAGAAAGAGAGAGACAGCGATAATAGAAAGCTTATTGACGTTCAGAACGCTTTTACGGCGACTGTAAATCCTCGCCTCGTGCCAGGAAAGGAATCCTTTAGAGTTTAGTTGACGACAAATACGATTCTCGTTCGTTCGTCTCGTATATACGGTAAAAAGATAAAGACAGAGAGAAAGAGAGACCGATATAGAAAGAGAAAGAACGAAAGAGAGAGAAAGAGAGAGAAAGAGAGAGAGAGAGAGAAAAGGAAACAAGGAGTGTCATTATAAAATCGTTTTCATTTGCCACGGTAAGAGAGAAAAGGATAGATGTAATAAAGAATGAAATTATACAATTTTTTCTTATAATTTCACGTTAATGACTATTTTTTCTCCGTTAAACTTATTTTCATGAAAGAATTTCTAACGCGCTCGGAAGACAACGAGAGAGACAGAGACAGAGACAGAAACAGAGAGATAAAGATAAAGATAGAGATAGAAAGATAAATACAGAAATAAATAGATAGATATATTGATAGAGAGAGAGAGAGAGAGAGAGAGAGAGAGAGAGAGAGAGAGAGAGAGAGAGAGAGAGAAAGAGAGAAAGAGAGAGAGAGAGAGAGAGACAAAAAGAGAAAGAGAGAAAGAGAGAGAAACTAAACAATGATTGCTAATTTTTTCTACGTACGAAGGCTGTTTCTCTTTCTCTTTCTCTCTCTCTCTCTCTCTCTCTCTCTCTCTTTCTCTCTCTCTCTCCCTTTTATTTTGCTTTCGCGAATTTCAAGCCAGACATTTAGAGAAAGAGAGAAGAGAAATGCTGGAATCCTTTTCCGAGCCGAGAGAAAAATTAATAATCTACCGTCAAGCTTCCACGGCTGAATCTGGGCCAACTATCATATCTATCTCTCTCTTTCTCACTCACTCACTCACTCACTCACTCACTCACTCACTCTTTCTATGGTAACATCGTACCGTGGTGGATTCATCAGTTAGAATGCTCCAACGGCAAAAGCATCCCAACGGATTTGCGGAAAGGAGAACCATTTCAATTATCGTTCTTTGATCGGAAACGTCGACGGCAAGGATCATACGTCATATTCGTGATAAATTCGTATCGAACGATACGATTAACAAAAGAAAAGGAGAAAGGATAAAAATTTATGATATTACTATTGCTTTATATTCTCTTTCTTTTCTTTTTTTTCTTTTTTGTTTTCTTTTCCCTTTTCTACTTTTTACTTTTTCTTGTTTGTTTATTCATTTATTTATTTATTTATTCATCGAATCTAACTAACTTTTCATTCATCTTTCATTTTTATGATTTTTATAATTACGTACGTACGATAGGAATTCGTTATCGAATGTAAGCATTTCTTGAAATTTCTTATTTGTTAAACAAATCGTTCGATTGAGAGACTTTTATTTATTTATTTATTTATGTATTTATCGAATCTAACTAATTTTTCATTCCTCCTTCATTTTTCATGATTAACGAAGAAATTTAATATTATTTATTAATTATTATATTAACAATCATTTTATTGTATTAACAAAAGAAAATATTATTAACAAAAGAAATAGGAGAAAGAATAAAAATTTATAATATTGCTGTTGCTTTATATTCTCTTTCTTTTTTTTTCTTTTTGTTTTCTTTTCCATTTTCTACTTTTTATTTTTTCTTGTTTGTTTATTTATTTATTTATTTATTCATCGAATCTAATTAACTTTTCATTCATCTTTCATTTGTATGATTTTTATAATTACGTACGTACGATAGGAATTCGTTATCGAATGTAAGAATTTCTTGAAATTTCTTATTTGTTAAACAAATCCTTCGAGTGAGAGACTTTTTTATTATCTTCTTTTTTTAAATACATTTTTGAATATTTCGTAACGAACTAATGCAAATAATTATTAATTCAATCAAATTTCAATAAACGATATTGTCATTACTGTTTTATTCTTCCTTTCCATTTCATTTTTTTTGTCGAACCCAGCAACAAATTAATTTTTCACTGATCGTTCAATTTTATTATTGAATAATGATTTATGCAGAATACGAACTCGATATTGTACGTAGAAATTTCAAGAAATTTCTTATTTGTTAAACAAATCGTTTCGAGAGACTCATTTATACGTATATATATATATATTTTATACATCTTCGAATATTTTGCAACGGGTTAATGCAAATTCAAATTAATAATTCAATCGAATTTATTATACGAATGATTACGATGTAAATATTTTCCTACTTTTCTCTCTCTCTCTCTCTCTCTCTCTCTCTCTCTCTCTTTCTCTTTTTCTCTCGCATTTAAAATAAAAGAAAAACAAATAAATGTTAAATGAATTAATAGGAGATTGATAGGAAAGCATTGAAGAAAACTATTCGTTTACTTCGATTACGATTCGCTAATGGAAGTAAAAGGATACGTTTTGGTAGATACGTGCAGTCATGTTCACTATCAAGCTCGCAAATATCGTTTGACTTTATTAAAACGTTATATATATTATCGGTATGTTACATATAACGAATATACACACACATATACGAATAGATCGATGCACACACTCTAATATAATAAAGTCGTGAATTACAAGAAGCGATAGAGGATGATAGTGGAAGAGAAAATATGATTTTCCAAATATATCGAGGTATATATCTATGAAATTAACAGATGCACATGATACATGTACCATATACACATGTCGAGAATAACAAACAAATTAAAGTAATTAAAATATTACGTAGAAAAAAAACAACAACGCGTTAGAAATTATTTACAACGCAAAATCGTCGATATTCAATTTTTCGATAAAGAATTTGTATTTTTGCTTTCTATTTATCCTTTTTTTTCCTTTTTGCAATCTTATATTTTCGTACAACGATAGTACAATACAGATGTATCTTATTTGCAAAGTACAAAAAGAAAAGTGAGATATCAAATATATTATAATATAAAAGTATCACAAATATATTTAACTTTATATAATATTTGTATATTTAATAATTTTTAATATTTCATTTATATATATATATATATATATATATATATATATATATTATAATATCAAAATATTACAAATTCTAGTATATTTAACTTTATATAAAATTTATATATTTAATAATTTTTAATATTTCATATATATATGGAGCGAAAAAAGGAGAGAATATTTTTAGCAGGTGAAACGTAAATATTATTTTTATTCGGCGAAAGTAAAGAAAAAGAAATAAAAATAAAAACAAAAAAGGAAAAAAAAAGAAAATAAAAAAGAAATGCTTTTCTGAATCACTCGTGGAATACTCAAACGCGTGAACTGAACTAACGGAACACTCGGCGAGTTAAAGCTATAAAAGTTCCATCAACCGAAGCAAGCCCTTGCTTTGTCTACGTTCTTGCACCCTTTAATTTTACCTCGGACAAAATGGAGCAGCCCGAACGAACGCTAGGAAAGACCCCTATTATTCTCAACAAATTGGCAGGAATACATATACGATATATACAAAGGGTAATACTCTCAAATGACCTCGTATTAATAAATGAACAATGATTACATAGCATTTGGTAATTATGGAGCTAATAGAAAAGTTATGCGAGAGCCTGATCATTTCCTACCCAATTTAATTTGTATTAAATAATAGCTGACTGAAATCGATTAAATTCGATATATACATTTTATTTAACAAATCATTTTAATCTAACAATAATTGAGGAGAAAGGACATAAAAGGACAAAAAAGGAAAAAGAAAGGATATGCTTACAATCTATTGGATTTACAAATTTTATACTTTCGTTATTTTTCTGGAATACTTCATAAAGAGAAAAAAAGAAGAAATAAAAAAAAAGAAATGAAAAAAAATAGTTAAAAAGAATTTATTACAACGGAAACATAAATTTCATATTTGCAAACCATCCGAATAAAATCGTGCGAACAAGTCAATTGCTTCGTTCCATGAAAATTTTATCATTAAAAAAAAGAGAGAGAGAGAGAGAGAGAGAGAGAGAGAGAGAGAGAGAGAAAAGGCAATTTAAGAAAACAAGAGAAATTAAAATAGAAAAAGGAATTAATAACGATGATATACATTTTCTTTTTAAAAAATCTTACGAGAATCCAACAATTTTGTTTGTCATACATTTTCTCAAGGAAAAGAAAAACGATCTAAGAGAATATAAACAAAAAATTTATTACATACGATAAATAAATGGGACCTAACAAAATCATACAATAGAAAAATCCAACTACCGTTCTCTTTATTTATCATTTATTTTGTTGGGAGAGAACGATAGAAAAAAAAGGAAACGATTTCAGCATGATATACAAATTTTATATTCCCGAAAGATCCTACAGAAGATAAAACAAGTTATCAAAAAAAAAAAAAAAAAAAAAAAAAACAATAACAATAATAAAAAGAAGGAAACAAAATATCAAAGAAAATGTACAACGCTCGGAATATAAATTGACTCATACGATAGATTTTAACAAAATCCTAAGACAAAACAATACGATACAACTATAATGCATTCTTTCTTCTTGAATTTAATATCGAAAATAAAACAAAAACAAACGTACAAACAAAGTAAAACAATCGAACGAACGAATGAACGAACGAATAAAGATTTCGAATAATAAGTATAACGAATGTTATGAATGAAGCATTAACTCGAGTAAATAAAATTAAGAAAAAAAGAGAGAAAGAGAAAGAGAGAGAGACAGACGAAGACAAAACGAGCGAAGAAAAAAAAGTGAAAAAAAAGAAGAAAAAGATGAAACCATCGTTAGCCATTTTGATAAAAGAACATGGAAATTTGCGTTAAGTTCACCAACAACAACAAATAAACAGTCACGAGGGTTAACGTTTATGTTGAATGCACGCCCGCACGCGACACACGGCATAAATTGTTATCGCCATACGTGGCGGAGGATAAATCGTTAATACGTCGTGTACGTGGCGCGCATCGCGAAGTAGAACAACGTGAATCGTTGCTTCGCTTGGGAACACCCTCTCTCTCTCTCTCTCTTTCTCTCTCTGTCTCTATCTCTGTCTCTGTTTCTCTCTCTCTGTGTCTCTCTGTGTCTCTCTCTCTCACTCTCTGTCTCTCTTTTTGTTTCTCTCTTTCTCTTGCACATTCTGTGAGTCTGTGTTAAAACTGAGGGAGATGGGGTGGGAATTGGCTAGAACCACCCTTGCACAGGGGTCAAAGGTCGAACGGACATCCGTTTCACTAACACAGACATACACGAGCCTGTACTCTCACTCGTACACTCGTGTTCATCCAGACACATACACGTATATATGTACATACATATACAATTCACATGTGTATATTATATATATTATATGTATATATGTATGATGTGTGTGTGTGTGTGTGTGTGTGTGTGTATAGATCGAATTTTGGTCGTGGTCGTTCGAAACTCGACCGCGTTTCCTAACTCTCACCCTCTGTTACCCCCTCCCTTCCTTCTTCATCCCCACCACTCCTCAAAGCTCACTTTTTTCCTCGAGCTTTCCGAGCTTGCCAAACCCGTTCGAAAGGGTCGTATATTTTCGAAATACCGACGTAAAAAAGTCCTCGATATATATTCGAGATCGAGCCTGACCACAGAGACGCGTTTTAATATCGTTCGTTCGTTCTCTCTTTTTCTCTCTTTCTCTTTTTCTCTTACTCTTTTCGTTGCTTTTTTCTTCTTTTTTCTTTACGTTTCTTTTTTATATGATATATATATATTTAACGACCTTAATTTTACGAATACAACGAGAAGAGAAATTACGAGTAAAGTATACCGTTCGTCTCGACTTATTAAGAAGTAGTATCATTATCGGAAAATCAAAGAGAAAAAAAAATGGAAGGAAAGAAAGAGAGAAAGAGAAAGAGAAAGAGAGAGAGAGAGAGAGAGAGAGAGAGAAAGAAAAAAAAGCAGAGCAACTATCGTCGTCGGAGCAAATATGTGCCCGAGCAAAAAGAGAGTTGATAATTAAACGAGAGAGCTTTTAATTTCCGTGCGATGCGATGCGATACGATACGATGCGATGCGATGCAATGCGATGCGATGCGATGCCAACGACACACTCGATAAGCTTAAACCGAGGAGTATCCTAACGTTGTATTTATGTGCGCCATTACGAACTCGAGTGAAAGCCCAATTAGAGTAATCGGCCCTTTAGATCGAAAGGTTGCTTTGTAAGTTCTTTCTATCTATCTATCTATCTATTTATCTATCTATGTATCTATCTATGTATTTATCTATCTATCTATCTATCTTTTGCTCTCTCTCTCTCTCTCTCTCTTTCTCTTACACACTACAGTAGTACTGATACATACTTATGTTTGAAACAATAAGCATGAGATCGTATTCTAACGATGTTGAATTTTCTATTTCGCTTAATGAGAATTTGACGACAATTTCTTTTTGTTCTTTTAATTCGGTTTTTTTTACTCTTTGTTTTTTTCTTTTTTGTTTTCTTTTTTTCCTTCCTTCGTTCACCCTCATCATTATCTCTCCATTATCAGTAAGTGTCGTTTGTTATTGTCGACGTTGGACTTTATATATTCGTTGAATGAGTAGAACTGTTTCCTTTTAATGTGTTGTTTTCTATTTCTCAATCTTTAATGAACCCTAATTGAATTGTATATGATTAATGACAATTCAAAGAGATTTATTTCTCTCTCTTTTTCTTGTATTTTTTTATTTATTTAATTTTCGTTTTCTTTTTTGTATATTCTTTTTCGATCAATAATAAACGTTACTTGTTATTATCGTCGCTGGATTCTATATTTGCTTTAGATATGTGTATATATCTTTTTTAAACTGTTTTTTCGTTTAATAACGATGTCAATTGTTAATTGAATTGTATTTGCTGAATGAAAATCTCAAAATATTGTCTTTCCTACTTTCTTTGATAATTATTTTTCTTCCGTTAATAATAATATTTTTCTTCGAATAGATTTTTAATAATAATTAATAATAACATTTTAATATTAATAATAATAATAATTAATGATAATAGATTAACAATAATATTTTTCTTCGATTAATAAATTGATTATTAATTGAATTATATTTTCCAAACGAACGCTTGAAAATATTTTTTTCTTCCAACTTTTTTATATAATTCCTCATAAATTATTAATGTATATCAATGTACATTGTTATTAATTTTCATCAATGATCTATGATATTAATTTGTTCGTTAATCGAGGTCGATTGAGAATTAAAAAAAAAGAATTTCTTTTCTTCTTTCTTATCTACAAAAATTTCCTTTTAAAAATTACAAATATTTATTATCGTTATCATTATCATTATCATCACACTAACATTATTATTATTATTTTTTTATTATTATTATCATACTTACGATTTGCTTTTTATTGAATTCATGGGTTTGAAAAGAATTTATTCGTCGGATTGAATTATCGTCGAAGAAATCGTCGATTCCATTTTTCTTGAACGAAAGAGATAGAGACAATATCTTTTTGGGTACTTGGAGAATGTCTCGTTCACGAAAGTTGGTCGCACAGAGGGATGGTAATTTGATAGCACGGCTTAAAAGTTTTACAGGCCATCCTAGCTAGCGTTCCACGACTACGAGGACTACGACTACGACTACGACTACGACTACGACTACGACTACGACTACAACGACTACGACGTCGACGACAATGGGTAGAAGGAGTGACGGGAGGGTGGCTACCCCCTAATAGTAGTAGCAGCAGCACGTCGAGCTATCCTACATTCACATTTAAAACGTCCAACCGTCTCGACCTCGTTTTCGCGCGACATTTTCGTGTCGCCCGAATGCGTTCTCCTTCTAACATCCTTTGAACTTTATATGTGAGTATGTGTTAAATTAGACCACATTTTAACGACAAATGTATGTATATGTGTGTTTGCATATATATGTGTATACTCGATTTCTTGAAATTTCCTCAATATTATTTTATTAAATCGAATGATTTCCCATTTCGGAAAAAAAAGACAGTTCATTGAAAATTATAAAGGAGTTATAAAAAGCATCTTTGCATTTATAAATTTGCAATGATATCCTTTTCAGAAGATAAGATTTGGCAATATAACGAGTTAAGTGAAAAAGATGGTTTTATAGATGTCTGAAACTTTTCTAAAATCGTACTCTTACAATTTCATTGTATCTTTTATTCATGGAAAAAGAATAATTGAAGATGTATAATATAAAACTATCGTATCGATCTTATTGAAAAGAAATAGAAAAAGATAGAATTTATAATATCCGAAACGTTGAGCTCGATTAATCGGAAAGAGAAAAAGAGAATTGAGAAATGTGTTAATTCTTTTATAATTTAATATTTTTCGTGTTTAAAAAAGAAAGAAGAATTATATAATACAAACTTTGTACTCTGACATATATATCTAACATATATATAATCGAGCGCTTGTTATATTTAAAATAAAATAATAGAAACTATAATGTAATTTTCAAATTTCACAATGAATTTTCTTTTAATAGTCTATAAAAAAATTAATCTTCTCTTTTAAATAAAAATTAGATAATGCAAACTTTGTTACTGTAATTATTCACATTAGTATATATAAAACTATGATGTAAAAATTTGTACCAGTTTTATCATTACAAAAAATTTTTGTTTTAACTTTCTATGAACGAATTTTATTTCATGTTTAAAAAACTATTATATAATTTGAAACTTATATCATCTAGTTATTCCATAATTATAATATTCTAATGAACTGAAATATTAAAAAGATTAATATTATATTTTAATAATATCCCATATATAATATCAAAGAAATGAATAAGAATTATAATTATATATAAATTACCTATATGTACGTATACATACATACATACATACATACATACATACATACATACATACATACATACATACATATATATATATATACATACATAATTATATTACAATTATAATATAATGCACAAAAAGTAATATTACGAAGATTAATATTACAATTCAATAATACTACGGAAATAAATAACAATCATAATTACATATATATACATATAAAAATTATTTATACTTAAGGAAAATTAATTTTTGAAACAGATGAATATATACACGAATATGAACGATTATTCTTGTAACATAAAACATAAAATAACATTGAAAAGAAGAATAGAAAGAAATATTTTTTAAATAATAAAAACAAAAGAATTATACATACATACACACACACATATATATATATATATATTTGATTGACTCCAAAACTATATAGATGTTATAAAGGTTTAAATATGGCGGCTAGAGTAAAACGAGTTTCACGAAATCGACTTTAAATTCAATGTTTCGAAGTTCATTCCTCCACACACCCTTGTCACCCTTCTACGTGTTTCTTTTCCTTCTTCCCCCCCAAAGGTTTCATCCCCTTCGTCTTCTTCCTGCAAAACCCCTCCATCTCTCTCTCTCTCTCTCTCTCTCTTTTTCTTTCCTTTCTGTTTCCACTTGGCGGCGTGGAAGACGATCCGCGTCTGAATGAAAAGCGGTCGGTTTAATGCCGTGCCGGTTAGACGTTCGAAAAGGGAAGAAGGAAACGCGCGATCGAGTTCCATCCAAGTAAAACGACCTCCCTCCTTCTTCTCCACCTCCTTCACCTCCACCTCCATCTCTTTCTCACAGCCTACCCTTCATCGTTTTGCTTACGCGGCTTCGAAAGACGCGTCTCTCGCTAGTTTTCCTATCTATCTATCTGTTCCTTTTCTTTGTCTGCCAAAGAGAAAAAGAAATGAAACGAGATAAGAACCATTGAAGGGTGGGATGAAGAAAGGGTGGGAGTGAGTCAGAGAAGAGAACGTTGTTTAGTAGTCGAGGGTCAAACTAATCTCTATTTGTGTCTACGTCCTCGTGCTTTGTGTGAATATGTTTATGTTTTTATGTATTATAACAAAGTTGGTTTTTTTTTAAAATTACGACTAATTTCTAAAAATTACGGCTAAACTAATTTCTGTTTGTACATGTGTGTTTTCGTAAGAGGAAGTTGGTTCGGATTCTAAAAGAACAAATTAAAATTTAATTCACATTTGTTTGGTAACTATTTTTACGAGATATGTAAAATTGTCAAGTTAATTCGTCTTAGATCGTATCGAAATAATTTATTTTACATTTGTTTGTGAGAAACTATTTATATAAAATTGTCATAACTTGAAAAGAAAAAAAAATAATCCTTTGACGAATAAAAACGTGAAGTTCGTCTAACGCGTGATTCGTGGAAAACGTTTAAAAAGAGAGAGAGAGAGAAAGAAAAAAAAAAGAAAAGAGATAGACATCGTTTTCCGAAAGGAATTAGCTCGGAAATAATCTCGATTCCGAAGGTTCCATTGTCGAGAACGAGAAGAAGAGACATCCTTTTGTCACTCATCCATTCGAATTACTTCTTCGCTAAGCTTTGCCAGGAACGAAGAAACGACATAATGTGCCGATTACTCGACGAGAATCGAGAATGGAAATCTATCAATTTAGTCTAATTATTGAATCTTCTTTTGATCGTTCTATCGATATGCCATCAACCTTATTATCTTTCAAAAGAAACGCAAGAAGAAATTGAATAGTAACGCGGTAGAAAAGAAAGTTTTGTTCGTGAAAATTGAAATATGAATATTGAGAGAGATAGAAAGACAGAGAGAAAGAGAGAGACAGAGAGAGAGAAGAGAGAGAGAGAGAGAGAGAGAGAGAGAGAGAGAGAGAGAGAGAGAGAGAGAGAGGAAAATATAAATATTTAAACATTTAAATCTAAATCTGGCATCTACATATTGAACTCTGAATATTGAAATATAAACATGGAATTCTGAATAGTTATTGAAATCTGATCATTGAAATCAGAATCTGACATTAGAACATTGAACTTTGAATATGAAACCTCTATATGTTGATGTTTGAACGTGAACATCTGAACATGAACTTTAAACATATTGATTTCCTGAAGATGAATATCTATGAACATCGAAATCTGAAGCTTATATCTGAATTTTAACTTTCAATGTGAACATCTGAACTTAAAATTTAAACCAGCCGAATTCTGAACACATATATTTAGATACTGATATCTTTTTTAATTATCAATTATTATTAAATATCTCTTATTTAATTATTAAACTCTGAATATTTAAATTTAAAAATTAAAATTATGAATAATTATTGAAATCTGAATCTGACATTAAAACATTGAACTATGAATATTAAATCTTGAAAATGAACATTTGGATTCTGAGTATTGAAATTTAAAAATAAATATTACATCTTGAACATGAACGTTTGAACTTAAAATCTGAACGTGAACATCTGAACTTAAAGTTTAAAGCAGTCGAATTCTGAACACATATATTTAAACATTGATATCTGAACTTAGTATTTAACTATTGAACTCTGAATATTTAAATTTAAAAATTAAAATTATGAATAATTATTGAAATCTAAATCTGACATTAAAACATTGAACTATGAATATTAAATCTTGAAAATGAACATTTGGATTCTGAGTATTGAAATTTAAAAATAAATATTAAATCTTGAACATGAACGTTTGAACTTAAAATCTGAACGTGAACATCTGAACATTGATCTCTGAATATTGAAATCTTAATATTGAAATCTGAACCTGGCATCTAAACATCGAAATCTGATATCTAAAATTTCAATCTAACATTAGAACATTGAATTCTAAATATGAATATCCGATCTTGAATATCTGGACATTGACTTACGAATATTGAAATTTGAGTCTGAATATTGAACTCCGAATATTGAACTCTGAATATTTAAATTCAAACATGAAACTCTGAATATTGAATTTAAATATTAAAACATTAAACTCTGAACACGAAATTGAAATCTGAACCTGCTATCTGAACATCGATATTAAAACATTGAACCTAATATTGTAACATTGTACATATAACATATAAAACTCAACGTATGAACATTAAAACATTAAATTTTGTATTTGATATTTGAATATTCAATTCTGAACATTAAAATTTAAACTTGAACGTCACAACATTTGAACATGAACACTAATAACTGAACATCATAAGATAGAAATCTGAACATAACGTTTGAACAGTAAACATTAAATTTAAAGTTTACACGTGAACATTTGAACACTAAACGTTAAATTTAAAACTTGTACGTGAACATTGAACTATTGAAATCTATACAGGGATGTTTAAACCTGAACATTTATAAATTAAAATCTGAATATTGAAATCTATAGAGATCTGTAGAGTCTATTGAACCTGAACATTTATAAATTGAAATCTGAAATATTAAAATATTAAAATTATAACAATATAAACAAATCAGTATTCTGGAAATTACAAATTGTATACTCGTAATTCAGAGTGTATTCTTAGAAGGTCTACATTTTATAGGAAGCATTTTATAGAAGAGATAAGATCAACGTTCTTGGTTGTGATAGCGGATGAGATGTTACGAAGAAAACGTTTTCTTAAAGCTGTACAGGCAAGCTTGCGAGACAATAAGTTCCATAAATACGCTTCGTTGTCTTTATTCGCCGTAAATCGAATGAAAGATTAGATGAGTAGGGGAGGTCACGTAAAAGTGTCGTTACGGAAACGAATATAAATTAGAGATAGCAATCGCTGCTGATCTTTCCGTTTACTCTACGCCATTCTCCTGACATTTAAATAATCATAACAAGAACGATATACACGCGGAAAAGGGATTTCTCGTAAATTTTCCTCTTTATTATACGATAATCCGAAAAAGGATGAAAGTTTTTTAATTACTTCTATTAAATGAGATTATTGTATTATTGTGGAAATACATCAAATAAAAAAGAACATAAAAGAGAAAGAAAAAGAGAGACAATTGGATGATAAGCCCTTTTGCCATTACGAGTAAATCTGAACATCGCAATTTAAATCTCGACGCGTGAACATTAAAAAGTCTGAATTCGAAAAAAAAAATAAAGGATATTTAAAGATTAAATGCATCTTTAAACTGCAATTAAAGCGTCTTAGAACCTTGTTATTTGAATATTTAAATCTGAAGAATGAAATCTACACTCGAATCTTTGAAGATTAAAAAATCTAAATCAGGAAAAAAATCTGAAAATGAAAAAATCTTTAAAACATGAAGAGTTAGATCATGATCGTTTGAATATTTAAATTTGAACAACGAAATCTAAATCTGAATCAGTGAATATTAAAAAATCTGAATCCGGAAAAAAGTATCTGAAAATATCTGAAAATATCTTTAATTAGCACCTGATCGTTTGAATATTTAAATCTGAATAATGAAATCTAAACGTAGACATATGAACGTTAACCAAATTTGAATCTAAAAAAAAAAATTTCGAAAATAAACGCATCTCTAAACTTCTACATTATTTGAATATTTAAACCAGAACACGCTGTTAAAACCCAATTATTAGAACATTCAAATACGAACATCGAAATCTAAATATGAATGTGCGAATGTTAAAAAAAAGTATTTGAATCCGAAAAAAAAATAAATAAAAATGAGAAACTTAAAAAGAAAACATCTTGAAATAAAGAAATCTTTCCATTACAGTCTGATTGTTTGAATATTTAAATCTGAACATCAAAATCAAAAGATCGAAAGATCCCATTAAAATGAAATTTTATTATCAAAATTTTAACTTGAACTTTAAATATAGATATCTCCGAACATTGAAATTTGAACTGAATCGTTGACCGACCAACCGACCAACCGATCGATCGATCCATCGATCGATCGATGGATCGACCGATCGACCAAACTGTCAGATGCCGGCAATTAGCACGATGCGATTTGCCGATGGTGATCCCCTTTAACGAGCTTCCGATAAAAGAAGGAAATCCGCGTCAGGGATGGAAATGTTTGGTAATCTAGGATCTCCGCCTGCCTATCCACCTTTCCATCGTCTCTCTTCCCCTTTCCTTTTTTCCCCTCTTTTTCTTTTTTTATTTCTGTCACCCCTCACTCCCTCGCACGAAATCCCATACCGTTGGTCTCCGTTGGTTTTTATCGCGAGAGTGAATATTTCGTACTCAAAAAAAAAAGACAAGAAAAAGGAACAAAAAATCCGAAACGATTTAGTTTATTCCACTTTTTACCTCTACCCTCTTATCCTCCCCCTTTCCTTCCCTCTTCCTCCAGAAAAAAAGGAGAAAAGAAAAGAAAAAAAAGGAAACAAAAAAATTTTTTAAAGACAAGAAGAAGGAACAAAAAAATCCAAAACGATTTAGTTTATTCCACTTTTTACCACCCTCCTTTTACCCTCCTACTTTCCTCCCCTCCTCCTCCAGGAAAGAAAGGAGAAAAAAGGAAAAAAAAATTTTTTAAAGACAAGAAGAAGGAACAAAAAAATCCAAAACGATTAAGTTTATTCCACTCTTTACCTCCCTCCTCTTACCCTCCCACTTTCCTCCCCATAGCCCACCCACCACTCCTCCTCTCCTTCTCCACCTTGCCAAGCCCACGTCACAACGAAAAGAAACGTCTCTTCGAAAGAAGAAAATTCGATAAACTTTAAGGTACGCTTGAAAAAGCTTCGGGAAAAGTAAATTCTCGATAGTATAGGCAATAGCAAAAGGACGTGCTATTCTTGTCGTAATTCAGCCGGTACGACGATACAATAAATAAACGACGAATAAAAAAAAAAGAAAAAGAGAAAAAAAGGAAAAGAGGTAATCGTTGGAGAGGCATTGAGGGAAAAGTCGATGACAGCTTCGATTCGTCTCACTCTCTCTGTCTCTCTCTCTCTCTCTCTCTCTCTCTCTCTCTCTCTCTCCTCTCTCTCTCTCTTTCTCTCTTATGGTAAATATTCCTAGACACGTAAAACCACGAAAGAGATAGATAGTAAGAGATATATAGATAGATAGATAGATACATAGATAGATAGATAGATAGATAGAGATAGGACCAACGAGGGAAAGAGAGAGAAAGAGAAAGATAGATAGATAGATAGATAGATAGATAGATAGATAGATAGATAGATAGATAGATAGATAGATAGATAGATAGATAGATAGATAGATAGAAAGAAACGTCTCGTCCTGACATAGGAGAAGCGGGCACGACGTTAGTACGTTGCTCGAGTCTGTACTGCGGATAAACCAGCCCTCCCTATTTCACCCCTATTTCACCCCTTCTACTCTAGTTCCCTGACGGCACCAGCAAGCCTCTTCTTCCTGAAACCTCTGGCGATATACAGGGTGTCCCAAAATTGATAACCATACATTCACTTTTTTATCACTTAACCTTCGCAATCGGTTATAAAGTAATGTAAGAAGGAAAAGAAAAAGAAAAAAGAAAATAGAGAAGAAAAAAGAAAACATTTCTCGTTAATTCGTGTACATAGCGAAGAAACTTTTAATGAACGATCGAATGTAAATGCATTCAATGGTATAATAAATTAAATAAAAGTAACGATAAACGTTTGAAACGGATGACATTTCAATAGATTTTAGAACACCCTGTAGATATATACACAAGTCACATTTCTCCTGGTTCTATAGCGTCAGAGTCTGCCTATACCAGCACAAAAGCTCAGAACGTTCTCTCGTCCGTGAGGAAGTACGACAGTGAACTTTATTATGCACGTCGAAGCGGCACCGACAGCCCTGTCACGCGAGTTGGGACAGCATGGGACGACACGCGAGCGAGCCTATTTCAATGGTAATAAGCTACGGTGATGGCCGGATGATCAGCGAGTATGCTAAATATCTATATATGCGTTAGGACAAAAGCATCATTTATATCTATATATATTTATATATATTTATATATATATATGCATGTATGTATGTGTATATATATACATATATATATTTATATATATATATATATATGCGTGTATGTATGTGTATATATATATATATAAATAATTCTTTAAATATTCATCTCTATTCGTTTCCTTAGATTACTTTACAGTTTAAATATTTTATATTTTAACATGCAATTGTTAAATATACTTCGCTGATATCGATCATTGTGCAGACCTTTTAAATATTCAACGTCATTTGCCTACTAAATTAGTTCGTAGTTTAACTATAGTTTAAGACTCCTCCTCTTTCTTTCTCTTTCTTTCTCTTTTTTCTTCTCTCTCTCTCTCTCTCTTTTTCTCTACCTCTCTATAATTTTCTTTAATATATAATCATCTTATGTACTTCTTCTAATGATTAATTTTGATCAGCCAGCATTATAAAGCAACCACGACAAGTTTCGAATGATCATATCTGGACTATAGTGTTCAGATAACAATGTTCAAGTTCAAATCTTAGATTAAAATGTCGACGTTCGATTTTCGATGTACATATATGAAAGTACGAACGTCAATATTTATATTTCGATGTTGATATACACCCGTCCATTTGAAATTTCGAATCAAATAAAATTTTGAATAAAAATATTCGTACATCATATTCAAATTATAACATTTATATTTGAATATTAAAATTTCAATATTCGGTTAAAATAAAAACGAATATTATTATTAATTACGTTGCTTCATTGATATACCATGAAACTTGACGCTTGATCAAATTCAATTCTAATTATTTTGAACAGGTTCGTTTTATAGCACTAGTATGTATATATCTATCGTTTCATGTCAGGACTATAGCAATCCCTCTCTCTCTCTCTCTCTCTCTTTCTATCTCTCTCTCTCTCTCTCTAGTTTGTTCTCGCTCGTTCCAGGTCCCTTCGCAAGCGTTTAGTCGCGTCACAGGTCCCTGGCGTCGCGACGCCACGCGATAGAGACGTGCCAATCAATTAGCGACGGTGCTGTAGGTCGTACTTCCGATGATGCATCGGAAACGCCATCGACAACGACGACGTCGTGTTCGTTTGGGGCCAATGGGACTACCAAATGCCTAGCTTGCATTCTAAACAGATGCTTCTAATCGTATCTCGCTTGTCCACCCTCCTATTCCACCACCTATTTCTATTTCTCTTTGTCCATTCTACTTATCTCCTAATTTTCTAATCATTTTTAATTTTAATCGGATCGTTACGTTTTTTTATGCAAATAAAATCAAATGAATTATTGTGCCGTCTTTTCTTTCTTTCTGCTTTTTTTTTTTCTTTTTGTACTTTACATCGGACTTCATTTCGTTGAAATTTCGTAATTTTCATAGATCCGTTTCGTAGATCGAACGAATGTATCTTTTTTTTTTTATTTTCTTTTTAAGTTAAGTTAATTGGGAATTAACATTACATACACGCAATGGATTTCATATATTTTTTTTTTTTTAATAACATCATTTTGTTCGTAATAGACTCATAAGTTTATACGTTTAATCGGATAATTTCTAAGGTTTTTCCATTCGACTTTTATTTCATCGTAGAACAATATTAAACACAATAAATTTCATATAATTATGATTCGAGCTGATATATAAAACAAAAAAAAAGAAAGTAGAAAGAACTTCGATTCAATATTTGTAATAATTATAAACGTTCGAGCGAATATATAAATAATCTACTTAACTAATATCTGACATCACGCAAATGATAAACTTCATTCTCTTGGAAATACATTTGTATAAATACGTTCAATCAAATAAATTTTAGTCTTTTTCTTTTTCTTTCCTTTCTTTATTTTTTTTTTCCTTTTTTTTTATTTTAATATTTAATTAAAAGTTCACCCGATAGATGCAACACAAATTTCATTTTCATTGTACAATCTCATAAGCTTTTATCCTAAATCCAAAATCACTGACACATACACACACACACGTGCATACATAAATACATACATATATATATATATATATATATATATATACACACACAAAATTGTACGCACACTTACACACATGTATCGACTCGATGAAGATCGATAAATAAGACCAAGAGAACGGACGAAAACGCATTATCGCCGCGAGAAAGTTTTGAGCCCACGAGCGAGAAGTTCGCTCCATTAACGGAATAATCTACTTGCTCGATTATAACGATAATTAAGGGTGCAATATCAATTTACTTATTAAGACCCTATTTCGGTACGCATAAAGAAAAAAAAGAACTCAAAGTTGAGCAGTAAACGTCAATCTGAGTCATAATCAGCTGCATAACAAAAAATAAAAATAAAAATAAAAATAATAAAAAATGAAACGAAATTTGAAACTTTCTTCGTATTTACAATGAGAATCGCTGTAAAAAAAACATTTTTCTTTTTTTGTATATTCTTAAATTAAGCAAACAATAGTGTTAGAAATTTTTAAATAAATCTTTATTGTGGAATTAAATCGAAACGAAATCAAAAGATTCGTTTATATCAAGAGAATAGTTTGGACGAAAAATATAGTATAAAATTTTATTATGATAATTTTGAACAATTCGTGTTAAAATATGTGTAAAATCGATTATCTAAAAAACAAAGAAAGAAAGAAAAAACAAGAAAATCTTATCTTTTATCTTTCTTATTTAAACATTCAAATCATTTCTATGAAATACATTGTCTTCGTATTTCTAAAAATATCTCGAGAAGTAAAATAATTTAATCGTATCATAAATTTTAAAATTCTCTGTTCGATCTAGAAAACGTTATTCGATTTTGAAAAAGTGTCAGAATATTTCTATGACTCTGTCGACTATTCGAGGCTGGATAACGTTGCGACGACCTATTTATACATCACGTCAGAGACGCCATTTTCCCTTTATTGCCGTCACCTCGCCTAACTTTTATCATCGATGGATCGTCAAAAGTTATCCGAGGAAATATTCTCTCTCTCTCTCTCTCTCTCTCTCTCTCTCTCTCTCTCTCTCTCCTCTTCTACTTCTTCTCTTTCTCTCTCTCTTTTTTTTCTCCTTCTTTCCTTTCAAATCCACCATGAGCATGCCTCCGTCAGTTGGAAAACTACGAAAAACCAACTCTGTGCCAACCTGGGGAAACTTGAAAAATATGAGCAAACGTGTCTCCGCGCTTCGATGGAATCCAATATCAAACTGGTGAGATAAAACAAGTATAAGATAGAAGAACGTAGAATTTCAGTAGAAAACTGAAATTTTGCAACTCGTAGATCAACTAACGCGAATACTCAGATAAAATATTACAATTTATCTTAGAGGGATCTTGAATATCAGTAAAGAGAAAGACAGAGAGAGAAAGAGAGAGATAGAGAATAGAGAGAAAGAAAGAATGAGAGAGATAGCTAGATAGATATATGGATAGAGAGACGAAGACAGAGACAGAAACAGAGACAGGGACAGAGACAGAGACAGAGAACGAGAGAGAGAGAGAGAGAGAGAGAGAGAGAGAGAATAGTCTGACTTATTATCGAGCGAAAGAACAATTCCAACACGGTTTCCATGGTACGTGAGGAGAACTCTCTACGACAATAACGAGCGTTACTTATACTCACGTTCCTGTGTAATCGCTTCTCCCCGAGCAACTTTCCTCGCGCGATAGGGAGAGATCTTGATAATTAGCACCCACCTACTACTATCTGCGAGCGCGTACTCCTTTCCTCCCCTCCTCTCACCTCTAGCTACCTGCCACCTCCCCTCACCCAACCCTTATTTCTCTGCTTCTCTCTCTCCACCCCCTTTTCGTCTCACCAAAATTAACCGAGAGTCACATACATGCCAAGTTTTGCATGTACGGAACTCTCTCTCTCTCTCTCTCTCTCTCTCTCTCTCTCTCTCTCTCTCTTTCCTCATCTCTAAAGTATACCAACGACACACTAAGAAATAGAATGAGAGAGAGAGAGAGAGAGGTTAGAAACGAGGCTAGCTATCTCTACCTTAGCTGAGAGTCTAATTAGGACAAGATTTTCAGCTGACGAATCGTGACGGGGTAACTTCAAATGAGTAGTTTATACGAACTTTATCTTTTTCTTCTTTTTTCTCTCTTTTTTTTTTTTTCTTCGACAAGATTTTAAGTTTTACTTTATTGATAATTAAGATAATTAGAAAAGATTACATTGGCTTTTGCAATGATCAAACGAATTAGATATCGTTTCTTTTTTTTTGGTAAGTTTGTTTGAACGATAATCGTTCGTTGTTTTATAACAAACATTGGATAAATAAATATATATATATATATATATATATATATAAATTATATATTATATATGTTGGTATATAGATCGGACAAGATGTTATTGTTTTCTTTTCTTTTTTGAACAATATAATATTTAATAATTAATACAGACACGTGTTAGGTGGAATAACTTTTCTCATAATATACTAATGGTACGAAGTAATTAGTCGTGTACCAAGTTGCGACGAGAAGTTACGTCGATCTCTATCAGTTTGGTTACTTTGTCCTGAGTTGCTATCGATGCTGTGTACGTATCCTATTCGAAATAAACCGAGCAAGTTTCGAAATGCGGCCTTCTAACTTCTCTCTCCCCAACGTAATTTGCGAAACGCATCTCTTAGTCTATCTAAATATCTCACTTCCACGGCTATTATCTTGATAACAAATGTATATTTAACGGATAAACATCTATGAAGTAACGTTTGACATTTCTCTACGATCGATAATAATATATAATATACGATTGGATCCACTAAATCAATTCGATCAATTTTTATTTAATTTCTTTCATTAAAATTACGAATATCCATCTCGACAAATTCTAATTAATAAATTCGATAAAATTTATCCATCAATTCGATCAATTTCAAACAATTTTAATGCTATTCATAGAAAAAAAAAGTTGCTGTAATCATATAAAAAATTTTGACAAAATTTATAAATCAATCCGATCCTACCCCCTCCCCCTCCCCAAAAAAAAGTGTTGATAAAATTTAGGAAGAAAAATTTAATAAATAAAACGTCTCGAATTTCATTAAAAACAATTAAATTCATAAACAGGAATAATTGTAAAACAATAATTAAGGAAGACATTCTTCGTTGAAAGGAATGAAAACGATGATATATCAAGAGAAAGAGAGAGAGAGAGAGAGAGAGAAAATTAATTTTATCAATGCCAACATCGGGATGTCGTAATCGCAACGGAACTGAACGATGACAATACCATTTGTTCGAAAAGGTAATAAACGTGGTTTTCATCCGTGAGATGTTATTGTTCCTCACCGATGCAGAGACTCGAAAGTTCACACTCGAGTGACTCGAATACGCTTCAGATCTTTTCATGTATGTATCTGTATATACGTATGTGTATGTGTGTGTATAAAACACGCGTGTAGATAACATGGTACATTCATAAAGATGATTTACGATCTTCTCTGATCTTGAAACGTCTCTTACACTTGCATTCCAGGACAAAATCTGTCGGCCATTAAATTGACAACTTCAGAAGAAAGCCGTTTAAAAGTTGTTACGATTTCAGTTTCTCGATGCAACGTTCGAAAGAACTTTTCCTTTTTATTTTTATTTCTTTTCTCATTCCTTTTCTCACCAATACAACTACTTCCTGCTTTTCTCGTAGCAACCAATCGCAAAGCCGAAATAGAAAGAAAGAGAGAAAGAGAAAGAGAGAGAGAGAGAGAGAAAGAAAGAGAGAAAGAGATTCACCTCTGTTTCGTCCGATTTTACTTGTTTGCCTTTCCACCTCGCCGCTTTGGATTTCCCTCGGCGAGGAAAAGTTTAATGGGTTATGGGAAAACGACGTTCGCTTTCTTCGAAGCTTGAAAGACAACGCCTTTCTATTCGTTCCAAGGGATTTTATTATTAAAATATACAACGAACCGAACGTTTAATTACACGTACATATTTGTTGTTTTATTGAATAAATTACTTTTTCGGATAAATGTAATCAAACATATATATATATATATAAAATTTTATATTTGTTTTATATAATATTTTAATAAATTTATACAAATATAGCATTTAGAATTTATGATTTATAAATTTATAATTCCTTTATAAGTTATTTTCCTTATATATAATAAATATAAATAATTTATATTTATATAAATTTATATATATATATATATATATTCAAATTTGAAACAATTTTGTCAGGAAATATTAAAACTATAACAAAACTATTGAAACTGTAATAAAACGATGTTTCAATCCCTCTTAATTATACTTCAATCTTTACAACTTGAACCAACAATAAAATACTAATAATCGTATTTGTTTTTTATATTTGTATCAAAGTAATGTTACAAATATTTTTGTTAATAGTAAGGAAAAAAAAAATATTATTATATAAAAATTATTTAAATTTAACGTTTCTTTGAATGCGTTTAAAATAAAAGAAAATTTTTCTTTCCGCGTTTCACGGCAAACAATATTGAATAAATAATGCGAATTAAGTAAAAAATGAAAAACAGAAATATAATAAAATCAAATCAAATTAAATCAGATCAAATAATTCTCACGGATTTTTATTTGCAATAAAATAAATAAATCCCGTGAAATACATCAAATAATTCGTTTCTTTTTTTCTTTACGTTCATACGGAGAGAAAGAGAGGAAGAGGGAGAAAGAAAAAGAGAAAGAAAGAGAATAACAAATAGAATGAGAGAATGATGGAAAGAGAAACAGGAAATATAAAAGGTAAGTGAGATCATGGAATGAAAACATATATATATATATATATATATATATATATATATATATATATATATATATAGCGAAAAAATGTTATCAGAACAAACTATAACAAAACGATGTTACAATACCTCTTAATTACACTTTAATCCGTACAAATTCGATTTGACGGTAAAATAGATAATCGCATTTTGCCTTCGTTTGCTATATTTATATTTGTACCAACGAAACGTTATAAATATTTTCATAAATAATAAGAAAAGAAAAAAAAAAGGAAATACCATCGTATAAAAATTATTTCACTCTGCCTTAAAATATAATAAAATTTTTTCTTTTCGTCTTCCATGGCAAACAATGCTGAACAAATAATGCAAGCTGTTAAAAAAAAAAAAGAAGAAGGAGAAGAAAAGAAAAAGAAGAAAAAATCAAATCGAATAATTCTCACGAATTTTTATTTGCAATAAATTCATCTGTAAAATAAATCCCATGGAATAATTTCACTATTAAATAACCTTCTATCTTTACGTCTACACACACACATACAAAGAAAGAGAGAGAGAGAGAGAGAGAGAGAGAGAGAGAGAAATGGTAAGAAAGAAAAAGAATAAGAGAATGGTGGAAATAGAAACAGGAAATATAGAGGGTAAGTGAGATTATGGATCGCAATCCGACGATGGTTGGTCCATAGGTCTCTTGCAAGTTGAATACCTCGGTAAACCAGACTCACAATCAGCAAGCGAAGGCATCCGAAGCAAACCACCATAGGAAAGCGAAATACCGAATACTACCGGTACTACTACTTGCTGTTGCTCAACATCCATGACCTGTCCTTATATCCGGTTCCTTTGACGCGAATATAATACGAACAAGCTCCCTCTTATTCAACCGTAGCGAAACACCTGCCTTAATACGAGACCGAATCTCCCACCCTTACTCCCACCTTCTCTCTCTCTCTCTCTCTCTCTCTCTCTATTGCTTGCTTGCTTATTGCTTGTTCCATAGAAGGGTAACACACGAAAGGGGTGATGAAGCGAGTCAGCTCGAGAATAGCAAACAATAAGCCGAACAACATCGTCTCTCCCCTCTTCTCATCTCTCTCTCTCTCTCTCTCTCTCTTTGTTTCTCTCTCTCTTCTAGTTTGCGACTTTCATTCAGTCGATCGATTCGAATTAAACGTAACGATGAATTCCTTTTCTTATTCTTAACTCATTCTTATTCTTCTCGTCGTTCTCGTCAGAAGAAATTAGTTAAACGTAGGTAAATAGATTGGTTGGTTGGTTGGTTGGTAGATAGATAGATAGATAAGTATATATCTAGCCAGGTTAGCTAGACTAGTCTCCTACTCCTGCGCGATTCAGCGAATTTTAATAAAAAGGGGGTGAACAGGGTAAAGGGAGAGAAGAAAAGAGGGAGATATGGGACCGAGGAAACTCTCGACTTTTCTTCGAATTTCAATTCGCTATTATGCTGGAATAATCCGTTTTCTTACTCTCCTTTACCTTCTGTGAGACTTTCCGTAAGGATATCATCCTTTGGGTTACAACTTGCGAGGTGATACGCTAGAGAGAACGATCTTATGGAATATATGAAAACAATCGAAAATTTTTTAAATCGTGCTTTTTCCTCGTTACGAACTTTACTTATAACTCTACTCGCTAGTATATTTTATTTTATTTTCTTTTTAATCTCTTTTTTTTCGTTCTATTTTTTTTCTTAGTACGATTATTCTAAAAATTATTCTACAAAAACAAGACAGACAAGGAACGATTGCTTTTCATTATTTTTATTAACGACAGTATACTTGCTCTGTATGTCTAAAAAAAAAAAAAAATTTACAAAATACCGAGAGAGAGAGAGAGAGAGAGAGAGAGAGAGAGAGAGAGAGAGAGTGAAAGAGAGTGAAAAATAATCTTTTCATTATTCTTTCAGTTTTTCAAAATTCATCAAGAAAAAAGAGAGAAGGTAGAAAAAGATAAAGGGAATTCGGTAAAATCCAGAGGCGAGTTTCCTCGTTGTGGTAACGCTAATTGCGTGCGATCGTCCGATCGGTTAGGATGACCCAATGAAATCGTTCGAATGGATAACAAAAGCTCGATCACTTTGAGGATCGTACCATTGTCCCGTGCAGCGTGAAATTCACGTTTCACGGATGGATGGGGAAAAATTGCACTCGCTCGAGCTAGAACTGGAACGAGCTCTATGTGCACACGATCAGAGAGAGAGACAGAGAGAGAGAGAGAGAGAGAGAGAAAGAGAGGGATAAAGAGAAGGAAAGAGAGAGGATGAGGATGAGGATGAGGATGAGGTAGACCTCCCTATACCTGTGTCAGTCTGCCTTTCTGCCTTCCTGGAAGAGAGAAAAGAGAATTCGAAACGAAGAGAGCAAGTTGGCTGGACAAACAACGTTTTCGAAGGCTCTGATATAACACATCAAAGCTTGCTTCGTTATCGAATCTACGACGGTGAAAACTGCTCTTTAAGAGGATCCACCAAAAGTGTCCACGTGTGGGATAATACTACTTTCGTTTATGATTGGTTGGCTTACAAAATTGTCAATGGTTTTTCTATTTTTTTTTCTCTTCCTTATTTTTTGTTATTTTTTCCTTTTCTTCTATTATCTCTCATTTGATTTTGTTTAGAAAATTATATAGAGATGATTTAGTGCTTTTAGGAAGATGATACGAAACGTTGTCGAGAAACTTAATCTTTGATCATTTTGTAAAATATTTGTGTTGATAATGTTTTGTAGGTTTTTTTCAGTTTTTTTTTTTGAGGAAATTTCAAGAGTAGACACAGTAGTGTTATTGTTAATATAAATTAATAATTATAATGATAATTATTATTATTATTAATGGCATATCATTCGATATTAAACGTAATATTAAACTATTGAATTGGCTAATAAATAAAAACGAAATTTTCGATAAAAAATACTGAATACAGTGTTGTCTATAAAATATTAAAAATTCCAATATTAATCATTGGCAAATCAAATAAGAAATGAAAATCAGAAATTCTTATATTTTACTAGAAATTCCAAGAAGTATCATCTAGAAACACTTTAGAGAAGGTAGTCTAAGAGTTCTTTAAACTATTTCGAGTTTAATAGCAATATCTTACTTGATAATTTAACTTTTGGTTTCTGTGTAATATTACTTCGTCTAGAAATAGTAAAATAGACGATATAGAAACTTGAATCCTATTAAAAAGAACATTGCTTTGAGATCGAATTCAGAAGAAATTGAGAAATAAATAGATATAAAATTACATCGGGCGCATAAAACAAATCCAAAGAGTACGATGTTCAAAGTCGAAGATCATTCTATCTTATTAGAAATTCCAAGTAAGTATAATCTAAGAAATCCTTTACAGAAGATAGCCTAAGTTCTCAACTATTTCAAATTTAATATCAATATTTGAAATTTGGTATTTTCGAAAAATTTTCTGATCTTCGAATATAATAATAACAATGATAATAATAATAACGATAACAATATATACGCATAAATACACACACACATATATATCCATTAAATATATATATATATATTATTATAATATATATATACAAATATATTATTCATACATTTATCAAAGATACACTTTGTCAGTAAATTAATAACTAAACTAGCTGCTTTATAAAGCGTTACATGAATATCATATGACGAAAACAAAAAAAAAAAAAAGAAAAAAGAGACAGAGAGAGAGAAAGAGAGAGAGAGAGAGAGAGAAAGAGAAAGGGAAAGGGAAAGAGAAAAAGAGAGAGATAGAGATACGCAATTTGTTGGCTTTGGACGTAAGCGGAAAACATACAGGCACATACATAGACATACAGATCACACGCATATGCCGGCGAATAAATTTCGAGTTGGCCGAATACCAACGATAAAATAAATCCGACTGGCAAAGGGTTAAAAACCGTTTAACGCGATGCACCCTGGAAAATTATTGTATGTACATACGAGCCCAGATTCAAAAACACGTTTATTATTCTTAGTCGTGTGAATAGCAATGATTCGACGAACTAATCCAAGAGCGTCGTAAGCGGATATTACGTCATAACTTGCCTTTTGGCTGCCACCAACGCTTAATGTTGTCCTTTTCCTGCCACTCAACGTCCACGATTTTCTCTTTCTCTCTCTTTCTCTCTCTCTCTCTCTCTCTCTCTCTCTCACTCTCTCTCTTTCTCTCTCTCTCTTTCTCTCTTGCAAATAGAGTTACGGATCGTTGCATTCGTAACTCCCACGAAAATTTAATCGTCCTTTCCTGACTGCCCAACCCTTATCAAGTATATACACCTACGAAGTCCTCTGATTAACTAGTTTTAGTTTTGAGCTCACCCATAGTTCCCCATGTAAAATTATATATCTATAATATATTTTATATATATATAAATATCATATAAGTGTAGTGTATATATATATAATATATTATAATTTATATATATAGTATAATTGAGTATATACATATATATATTAATTATATTATAGATTAAAATTATATAAAATAATATAAATATATAATATATAAAATAAAATTATATTATATGCATCGACGAAATTTTCTTATTAACTAGTTTTAGTTTTGAGTTTGACTATATGATATCATTAATATAAGATTTTATAAAAAATATGTATATATATATATATATTTAATTATAGATATATATTATAAATTAAGTTTATATTTTATATACCTGTAAGTATATCTATATATTGTTCACATAAATGTACATCGTATAGATATATTTTTATTGAAATATATCATTACATTATGATGATTCTTTTGTTGAAAAATAATGTTAAAAAATTAATATAGATAATTAATTCTAGTACGTGGTTAATATGTTTTTATTTTTTCAACTGTAATCTCTATTAATATGATTCATTAAATTGTTATGGAATTATTGTATGATTTTATGACAGACATACAAATTGAGACAATTGTAAGTAAACACGAGCAACATTATGTTAATCACGTTTGCAGTATAAATCATTTGTGTCTTAGTAATTAATTTATTATTAATCATCTTACGTTTAAATTATCTTGCGTTCTCTTTCAATTCTATAATTGATCAATTAAGACAATTATAAATAAAAATTAATAACTGTGTCTCATTTTATAAGTTTCTATCTCTTTATAATTCATTTATTTTTGTGTTCTCTTGTGATAACCATATACATATAAAAAAAAAGAAAAAGCGAAAATAACTGTAGATGAAAATAATACGATCAATATTTTTGTAAGTATATTTTCGTAAATATCCAGACAAGTAACGAATTCATAAAAGAATTTCTTTTTAGTTAATCATTTATTCTTGTTTATACATCTTTGAAGTTAATAATCATTTGAAGCACGACTAATCTATAGCAGTTACAAAGAGCATTATTGCGATCACACAGTTTGTTAAACTTCAAAGCACCATAACTCGATGATACATTGATGAAAAGGTACATTGTCCGTATTCGTTGGATTCGTATCGATATTCTCTATTACTTTTGTTAAACTTAAAATATCGATTTCCATTTAAGATTTCCATTTATGACTTTCATATTCTAACAACAACGTCCTCTATGAAATAACTATGAAATATATTACATTTCTCCTTTAATACCTAGCAACTTTTATTTCAAACATTTGTTTATAAAATCATTTATATAATATACACACACACACACAACATATATATATAAATAGATTTTTATTATATAATATATATATTATATATGATTTATATATTATGTATGTATATATATATACACATATTATAAATCATTTTTTTTATTACTTTTAATAAAGAAGATATTCAAGCCCGCAATTTATAATCAATATCTAAATAAAAATAAACAATTTCTTATGCAGCTATGATTTCAATTAAATCATATTCTTATGAAAATTTTATACAGACAAACATACATAGAGATAATTATAAATATAAAAAGGAAAGACAATATTACCAATGATCGATTTCACTTTTTAATAAACTTGGACGTCAACCCAGACAGAAATAACATCCTCCATCCCTTTCTCTTTACTCGACACTTTCGAAATTCGTTTTATCATTGAACGCGTATATCGGATAATTAAATAAAATTAATTCCGTTGTGTAACACTCAACCCCGAACTCTTCCGGCTCGGCTCGTTCACTGACTGACGCTCTCATTTCTCCACCTACCACCCACCACCCATCACCCACCCCCACCCTTCGCTCTCTCCCCTCCCCAACCCGAATAAATGCGAATCGATGGATGATCATCCTTTCAATCAACGCATCATTGTTTGCTTTTATGATCAATACGAATACCGACCAACAACGACTATAACGACAGAAAGGATGGCAATCATTTTGTTTTTCATCAATAACTATAAATTCACGCCGATATTTGAGTCTGATAGAAGGCGATTATCAAAATAATCAAAGAGAAAACTGTGTCGCCAAATCTAACCGACGAATATTACCTATTAATTTTAATCGTTTTTCCAATGAAAAATGGGTTATCGGTAAAGAACGATCACGATTTATGTTAATATAGTCGAGATCTAACGACTATGATAATGTTTTGTATAGATCGTTTTCTATTTACGTACGTCAATCTCTCAGTTTCTGCTTGTATCAAATGTTTTTTTTTTTCAACATTTTTTACTCTCTTTCTCTCTTAATTTTTCGAGCTCGTTTCTTTCCTCTTTTTTTTTGTATTTTTTTTTTTTAAATCCGAATGAAAACATCGAGCGATGTAATGTAATCCTTTTAAATGACAATAAAAATCAATTAACCTGTACAATTCTTCCTCTTTTGTAGTGATACGCGGATAGACATTATAATAAATTTCTCGTTTTAATCGTACCATTTTCATGAGATATAATTTCAATACTGAAGAACATCAATGGTTAATTAATTTTCTCGTCTGACAATATAAATGTTTTTCAACGAATCAAAATACAAAACTCTGTTATTACATTTGATATAATAGAAAATTTATAAATAAAAGAAATAATATCTATATATCTATATGTTTTATATAATGTACTAAAATGTACATATATACGTACATTTTTATTTATTTATAATTATTTTATATTTTTGTAATAACACATTTTTTATTATATACAAGAATAAAATTACATTAAATATTTTTATTATCCTTTATATATATGTGTGTGTGTGTATCTACAAAAAAAAAATAATTTGACGAGATTGAAACAAATTCGAACGAATTAATTTAACGTAATAAATATCTCCGAACGTAGGTATAAAAAAGAAAAAAATAGATGAATAAGTAAATAAATAACAAGATGAATAACGGACAGGAAAAAGGGAGAAAAAACGTTGCAAAGTAGAGAAAGAAGAAAGATACAAAGAAGGTTAGTGTGGTAAAGTACGAAAAGCAAATGCCTTAAAAGCGATATTAGCAGGTACGTTATTATTAGTGCCGGTAACCGCGAGTTGCCGCGGCGTTTAATGTAATTTTCCCGTCACTCAAAGCTTCGCGGTTAAAACATCGTCGTTAGTACCGCCGGTAATAATGCCGAAATTAATATCATCACTATATATATAGTCGTAGTAATAGTAGTAGTAACAGCAGCAGCAGCAGCATCAGCAGCAGCAACAGTAACAGTAGTGGTAGTAGTAGTAGTAGTAATCGTAATAATACTAATAGTAATAGTTGTATTAGTAGTAGTAGTAGTAGTATTAGTATTAGTAGTATTAGTAGTAGTAGTAATAGTAATAGTAGTAGTAGTTACTAAGTCCTACCACCCCCTCCACCCAGCCCTCTTTCCTCCATTCAACCCCCTACCAATGCTGCCCCTCATCGCCGTTAATTATTATTACCGTGGACATTTAAATGGCTCGTACAACTAAGCGAGTGTTATGAATCATCATTTGAAGTTAGAATTAACGGGGGACGAATTTGAGAAGTCGTTCCCGAACGTTCTTATCTTACGTATTAATTACTACCAATTATTCGAGGTAGATGCCGAAAGTTAATTACAAGGTGACTAACCTAACATTTATACTCCAACATATCTTCATTGTTTTTGAAGATGAAAGATACTAGAATAGAAAATGAGTTTCTACAAACGTATTCTAAAACATCTAAGATATATTTTCACCGTAACTTTTAAATATTATTTTAAACTTAATTGTTTCTTTCTTCTTTTTCTTCGAGGTCAAGCAATTTATACCATTTTCATTCGTTAAAAGCTACAAGCTATATTGCGATATAAAAAAAAAAGAGTACATTAAATCTATTCGAAGTTAACATCGATGACATTGAAGTCTCGCGAGAGATGATCTTGAAAAGAAAGAAAAAAAATAAGTTTGTACTCATTGTTTACTTTCGATCAAAACAACTTCTCTCTCGAACTTTTTCTTTCGTATCCTCGAAAACAGCGAAGATGTTTGAGACATAAACGTTGGCTTACTCATCCTTTATATTATATTATATCATTATTATTATTACTACGATAGCTAAGTTCTTGGTAACGTTCAAACTTTGTCGAAAAAGTGATGGCATGTGTTTGCTCGTGCGACGATTAAAGTTTCAATGATTCATCGTAGTAACTTCTCTCTCTCTCTCCCTCTCTCTCTTTCTATTTGACTATTCGTCTAACTGTCTCTGTCTCTGTCTCCCTCTCTCTCTCCCTCTCTCTCTTTCTCGTTTTGTCTCGTTCACGTGCAGGTAGCTTTGATAAGGGCACACTGGTTAACCGCGATGCAATCTGGACGGTAATGAGAGCTGTTCATTATGTGATCCCATAATTAAATTAAATGTGTTACCTAGCAGCCCTCGTCTCTACATGCGTACCGGTGGCTCTTTTCGCGGTGGTAAAACCAACGATAATTTGCACCTGCATACGAATTCCATTTGTGATCGTGTGTATATGTGTTTGTATGTTGTTATTCCTGCTAAAACTGATGCAACCCACGCACGATCGCGTGTTTTCTCCTGTTCGTACACACACACACACACACATATATACACACCAAATGTCCTTTTACATCTTCGAACGTGTTATCGATTTATATATGCATGTATGTGACATTTGATTTTTCTCTTTTCGTTAAGTTCAATCAGCGTAAATTTATTAATCGAGATAGAATAATTAATAAAGGATATAATAGTATGACAGATAATAATGAAACAGTTTTATACTCATAAGAGAGGCTAACTATTGTCATGTTTTATTTATATGAATAACAAAATTTCTAATTAGTTTGAAGAGAGCCAAAAAGAAAGGATAAAATGAAAAAATATATATATATATACAATGAATACAAAATTATTTGTTTTAAATACAAATATTTTTATTCGTTATCATCGAGACACGTTTCTATGTTTTACGTTTCTATCTACGAAGAGAAAGCGTTGTGGTTCATAATTAATTTGCGAAAATGGTTAATGAAATAACAAAAAATTAAATAAAAGTGACGGCAGCGTTTTTCGATCTACGAACACGCGTTAAATTTTTAATGGGCCACGGAAATGACAAATGGTATTTTACTTCACGACGAAATGTGAAAAAAAAAAAACGATTAATTTATAAGAGATTGTCAGAAAGTTAGAGTAAAATGTTCCTAAAATGTTGCTATAACAATCACGTTATTATGAATTTTACATTTTAAACAATTTTTATCGTGAACAAATCGATGATATCATTGCAAGAAAATATTATTGGATTACATCAAAATTGTTGAGAAACACTGTTTGATAGAATGAATTCTTCCAAGTATAATTTTTTATTCATAATTTTTATATCTCGAGTTCATCTCCAAAAATTCGAATTTCATCGATATTTTTCTTACATGAATGAATAAATATAATTAATCAAATAATAATTAATTCGAGTAAACAGTTAAAGAAATAACGAAAACGATCCAAATACGAAAACGACACTGTGATAATACTGAACTATTTTTTTAATTTTTTTTCTTTCTCCATTTCTTTTTTTATCTTAATATCTTGAATTCATCTATAAAAAATTATGAATTACATGTATATTTCAAGTTTTTTTCTAAACGAGGAACCAAGTTGTAATCAATTAAAAAAAGAAAAAAACAATAATTAATGAGATACAAATACAACTCAAACTTAAAGATAATATTTAATAAAAAAGAGAGAGAGAGAAAAAAAGAGAGAGAGAGACAAGTTCTTTAACAAATATTATTTTCATAATTTTTTCTATTCTAAAACTCGAAAACTCGTCTTTCAAAAATCTTAACTTAACCGCATCGAAACTAGTATAATAATTGATCAAACAAATCGATTAATAAAACACATACAAATAATCGGATAAGATTGATTTTCTTTCCACGTTTCTTATGTATCAAATCGACATAAAATTATGTTAACAAACATGACCACATGGATGTAGTACGAACAATATATATATATATATATATATATATATATATATAGAGAGAGAGAGAGAGAGAGAGAGAGAAATGAAAAAAAAAAAACAGAAAAGAAAAAGATCAACTTAATCTTCTAACCGAACGGGATAATCAATCCTCGAGCATTTTCTTTTCGACTAAAGGAGAAGTAAACTTTCTCCAAGTAGAAACGATCAGTAGTTACAAGGGCGGCACGCAATAAGCGTTACGGCCAGCCATTAGACTTATCGCCATGACAGTGTCGGACAAAAACATGGCGGACCGTCGTTTACAACAATGAGAATTTATCTTCGAGGAGGAGAAAGGCAGACAGACGAATGAACGGATGAACGGACGAATGGACAAAGAGAAAGAGAGAGAGAGAGAGAGAGAGAGAGAGAGAGACATAACGAGATAAAGATAAAGAGATAGAGAATGAGAGAGAAAGAGAGGATCAAAATAAAGAGAAAGAGAGACAAACTTATGAACGAACTAAAGCATCTTATCTATGTAGTCTGATATAATGATTACTCGCAAAATAATATGTTCGTTAGAGAAGATATATATATATATATATATATATATATATATTGTTCTTTCTAATACGTTTATACGTTCCATTGTACACTGCACGTAAACTTTCTAAATAACCGAACACGTTTTATCCGTGTTCTACTCCGATAATAGCTTCCGAAGTTACTCCTTTTTCGCGAGTAGCATTGCCACAATATACCAATGGGAGAAACAAATGAAAGAAAGAGAGAAAGAGAGAGAGAGAGAGAGAAGGAAAGAAAAGGAAGAGAAGAAAAAAAAATAAAAACAAGAAAAAAGAAGTAAAAATAAAAAAAAAAGGGGGAAGAACAAACCAAAAATACAATATTGAGAAAAATATAGAGAAAGAGATAGATAGATTAAAACGTCGTGTTTGACGGATCAATTAAATTTTATCGAACGAACGAAAACTTTTAGTCTCTCTCTCTCTCTCTCTCTCTCTCTCTCTCGGTGGTTGGTCTTCGTAAATGAAAATCGATTCCCTTTTCCATTAAGGGAATAAGTAAGAGAGAGAGAGAGAGAGAGAGACAGAGAGAGAAAAAGAAAGAAATGAGAGAGAGAGAGAAAGAGATAGAGACAGAGAAAGAGAGAAAAAGGATAAGAGAAAAGGGAGCAAGTCGAATACAACAATAGCTATTAAGATAGCATCGTGACCAACCGCAACCAATCTCGCTGACAGAAACTGACTCGAAGAGGACGACTCGTGGACTTTCTGATTGCACCTGGACGTTTATAATCGAACCACTCTCAGATTTGTATTCGACGTGTATATAGATATAATATAATATTCTACGCGTCCTATCCAATCTCTTAAAGATTTACCAAACGAAAAGAAACAATCTTATTTATTTTACTGAAAACAATTTTTCGATTGTCAATCGTCGTTAGTCACGTAAGTATATATATATATATAGAGCTCGCGAATTCTTGGTCACTTATATACAAGCAGTGCATAAGCTACTTAAGTCAGTGAGTCACGTATACGTGCTTTTGACTTTTCAACGAATGTGAAATGACGATCTTTCTTTATCTCTCATTTTTCGTTTATTTTCCTTTCTTTTTTTTTTCTTTGTTCTATCTCTTTTTCATTCTCGTTTAACCACGAACCTGCAGTAATCACACGCCCGTATATTCTTATTTTGACGAAATAATCTTTCGTATTTCGAATAATTGAACAGATGTAATAACTTTGATACGTCCCGTTTTAAAGCCAATTAATTAACAAATTAATAATGGCGTATGGAATATTCGCAGTTGAACGTATAACTAACTACACACGTCGAACCGATCTGATTTATTTTAGTGAAAAATTACGACTTGTTTCCGTGTCCCCGATAGCCTCGTTATATATTACGATATAACGTAACGTAACAGACGTTACGAATTGTAAACAAATAAATGAATTCAATTGTTGATTTACATCTCAAACATGATTAACGCTCGACGCTCACAAATACCCGTGAGCGTTCGTTGATAGAAAAAAATTGTATAAACAATACAGGAAACTCGGTAGTTTCTTTTAATACGACCTTCAGA
>NC_066596.1:827500-830000 GCF_905475345.1 Vespula vulgaris | reverse complement strand
AAAAAAAAAAATTCTTAAACGTTTGAAAAAATACTGTGCCGTGTTTTGAGAGCGATAGTCGAGTTCAATCAAAATTATTCGTAAATCCTCGTGACAATTACAATTTGATATTTAGTATATAAATTTCAAGTTAATCTATCTAACCATTCAGATGGTAGATTAAACGTGTACATAAACACACACACACACGCGCGCGCGCGTTTAAATGAAAAAGGATTTTTAGATATCTCGAAGTAATTTCAAAGATAATCGTCTATTACACTTCCGAGTTTATCAAGATCATCAGAAAATCCTTGTAGTCGTATAACTAAAAAGGTTCTTCAACTTGTATTTTAGAAAGAGATTAAAAGATAGGAGGTCCGATGACTGAAAAGTTTACGATGAACAATGTTGTGTTTACTTCATTAAGTAAAGTTACATTATTTCTTCGTTATTTTTGTATCAAAAAAGAGAAAAAGAAAGAAAAAAAGAAAAAAAAATTGAACGAAGATTTCGCTCATTCATCAAAATCTATATAATCATCGAAACCAAATATTTTCTTTTAATAATATATGTGAGAAATTAATTCATAATCCTATAATTTATACACCCTGTATATATAGATACATACACGGACAAGAGAGAGAGAGACAGAGAGAGGGAGAGGGAGAGACGAAGATAAAGAGAAAGAGAGAGAGAGAGACCAAGTTGGAGATAGAGAGAAATAGAGATAGAGATAGAGACAGAGATAAAGATAGACAAACAGCTAGAGAAAGAGAGAAAGTGAGAGAGAGAGAGAGAGAGAGAGAGAGAGAGAGAGAGAGAGAGAGAGAGAGAGGGAGAGAGAGACGGATAAGCTAGTACTACTTATACGCCATGAATATTATCGATGCGTTAAACTCCCGTTCGAAGGACAATAATTGCCGCACGAATTGGTACCCTTGCTCGATTAAATTCCACGAAGTCGCCACGAAGAGGAGAATGAAGAGGTAGAGGAGAAGGAAGAAGAGGAAGAGGAGGAATAGTCTGCTTCATGCGAGTGACGGTTGGCAACCTCGAAAAGAGGAACTTGCCTCGAAGAATTAATTGGATCGAGAAACGCATTGCCTGAATGAGAAAGGAAGAAAAAAGAAGAAAGGAAAATGAAAGAAAAAAGAGAAACGCAGAGTCAAAGAAGAAAGGAAAGAAGGAAGGAAAACAAAAATTACAAAGATGTAAAATAATCCTCGAGTTTATCGTTACAAGTAGCTATAATTCTACCTCTTAACCCTCGACTATTCCCTCTACCCCTATCTATCTAACGTGCGATTAAATCGACTTAGTCGAGTCACTTTGATGTTAAATAATTTCGAATGAAACGTTAAGTAGTTATTCTGAAATACGGTATTCAGGATAAAATCGGCAATTTTATCGAAGACCTTTTATCGGTTTATTTCGAAAGGAGAGAATGAGGATATATATATCTTTCTCTTTTCCGTTCTATCGGTTTATCTATCTCTCTTTCTCTTTCTATCAGTTCGTCATTCTTTTTCTCTTTTTATTGGTCAGTTTTCGTGTTTCTTTCTTTCTTTCTGTCTCTTTCTACCTCTATCTCTATCTACATCTATCTCTCTTTCTCTTTCTCTTCCTTTCTTTTCTGGATTGGTCTCAAAGTGGACCAACGATTCTCTTTTTTCTGAGAGATTCCGGATCGTCCGAAAGAACATCCAGGCTCTTTCGAAACATTTCCACCCTGGTTCCTCGTGGAAAAAGAATAAGAAAGGGAGAAGGTAAAGAACTGGGATAGAAAGAAGAAAAAGAAGAAGAAGGAGAAGGAGAAGAAGAAGAAGAAGAAGAAGAGGAAGAACCGAATCGTCTCGACAGTGGACTCTTATCCACCCTTGGATCCACCCGTCCAACGTCTCGTCCAGAATACTCGTTTCGAAATCGATTCGACTTTTCTCTACGTCTTCATTCTCTCTCGTATCGTCATTGTCCTTCTTCACGAAGAAGCAGAAAAAAAGAAAGAGAAAGATAAAGAGAAAGCAAGATGGACAGAGAGAGAGAGAGAGAGAGAGAAATAAAACGAGAGTATTCTCATAGGTAACGTTTCGAAAATCGAGCCAATCAAGAAAGAAGGAACGGTCGATAGACGGAATTTAAAACGAAGCAATCGTATTAATCAATAGAACAAACTAAACTCCATTTCCAATGATTTCGGTGATCGATTACACGATGAATTATTGTCAATCGATCGAAGATCATTCATTGATAATAAATTCATAGATTTCCCCAAAGACACTGAAGCTTCTGTTTCCCTTTCTTATTTTTCTTCATTTTTCTTTTCGTAAACTCAAGTACACAAAAATAATAGTTAGACGAAGGATAGAGATTTCGAAAGTGTCAGAAAGGGTCTGACCAACGTTGGGGACAACATTGGGATCTTCTTAATTCGATCTTCCAACGTCCCCTTCTGTCGACGTTGACTGCATCGATAGTAGCCTGCACACGTAATTACATTCCCGATGATGTTATCAGTTTT